>NC_080432.1:114843655-115088250 GCF_028018845.1 Melospiza georgiana
TGCTTGTAGCTATAATTTACTGCATTGGTGGATTAGTACAGATGTTTTCATAGATAGCTCTGCATCATTCCACCAGATTGCTGTCTGCATCAAATTTGCTTCCATTCATCACTAACGAAGCAAAGAAAAAGATAATCAGCATCTCCTATCTTAACATTAACTATTGAACTTGGGATAACACTTTTATTGTTGTCAATTTCCAGCCTTCAACCATGGCTTCCTCAGTAAATTGCCCTGAGAGTTCTCTCTAGAAATAGAACCAATTAGATATTTTGACTGTCACAGGGAAAGACTACAGAAATGCTTAACTGTACAAAACAATACATACACTAAAGAGTAGTAGATAAGACTGTTCACTTAGGAGCATGCCCTGTGGAGTCAGGGCTGGTTCTATCACATACAAAGCAGAAGAAACTACATAGGGCAGAGACATGCCAAAGTTGGCAAAAATTGTTCAGGCTATTAATTATTGAGACTATTCCAGCACCTGAAAAATCTGCTGACACCCAGAGGTTGTCATAGTGGGTAAGCCAGCAATGGTGTATTGAGGGAGATGTCTCCCTTTCCTATTACCCCACTACCATTAGAAAGATCATATCCATCTCTTAAGAATTTGTCTATCTTCACCCTTTCCTGCCAGAGGTGAACCATTTATTCTTGGGCCATTAATACTCCCTAAACTGCCAGAAGGCCATGAGCCAGAAGAGGAAGACTTGTATTTTTCCACTGAGGGCTCATTTAGCCAAATCTGGTTTTCCATTTTAAAAAAGGAGTCTTATTGGCACATGCAAAAAAAATAAAATAAGTAACTGAATAAAATATGATGTGCTCCAAAAGAGAAGCAGAACAATCTCTGACTATATTTCTAAAGAGAATACATATAAAAAAAGGAAACTGGAAAGACACTGTTTTAAATTTCTGGACAATTCTACATGGCATCATTTAAGTTTAATGAAGAAAATTCTTTAGCTCTCCCTATACAAGCTACCTTCTCTCTTCTAAAGATTTGCACGGGAGTCATTACAGTAGGTTGGCTCCATGCCATGCTGTCATCAAATGCTTCACTGTATAGAAATGTTACAGTCTAAGATTTTTTTAATTCACTACATTCAACCTTAATTAGGATTTCACATTTGGTAGCACTTATATACTTGCAATAGTGCCTTTCAACAGTGATGCTCATTTCTCATTGAAAAAGCATCTGAGCACTTAAAAGGTTTTGTTTGTTCTAATGACAATGGCACTTTATTCTTCAAAAGTTCTGAAACAAATAAACAACACTGAGTTCAGAGTTCCTACTGGTGATGTCCTGCACTTATTTATATCCTAATCCAGTTACCATAGCCACAGCTCACAGGAAGCAGTAAAAGGAAGATCTGGGGATGTTGTTCTGCTGTGAAAATCAAAGGTCTGTGAAGTTGTAAATTCTTCACACATAAGTTAATTAGCTGCTCTAGAATGTGTATCACCAAGTATAAATATATCAAGTGATTTCTTGTCTTTGTAGTGCAGCTATCCTGGAAGACTTTGACACTAGCTGGGTTGTCACAGAACTATGTATTAAAGTTCCCAAAAAGTATAAAAAAGTGCAAAGAGTTTCTAAACTG
This sequence comes from Melospiza georgiana, assembly GCF_028018845.1. Classification (NCBI taxonomy): domain Eukaryota; kingdom Metazoa; phylum Chordata; class Aves; order Passeriformes; family Passerellidae; genus Melospiza; species Melospiza georgiana. Next base: position 114,845,263 of record NC_080432.1, read on the forward strand.
TTGAAAAGAACTTGTTGACATGAGAAAAAAATAACTATGGATGAAGGGAAAGAAGAAGGGATTTTTGAGGGTTTAAAAATTCACCCAGCAGGTGTCACAAGTAGAGCTCTTTAATCTTAAAAACCTTTCAAAGATTGGTCATAGGCAGTGTGATATTAATACTTGCTTTTTCAGATCAGGGTTAATTTTTCATCACTGTTTTTATGAACTGGTTTAACTCATAAATATTGAGGAGATAGCTGGTCCATGTTTTTAAAAGAAAAAAAGGGCTTCTAGTCCTTTGTGTGACATCAGTAAAGTAATCCCTCCTTTCCACAGCAAAATTGTACTTTATGTTGCTCATTTTCTTCCTCAAGTACACAGTTTTTTATTGTGCAGCTGGTGAAATTATTCTTGAGTGGTGTACATTAGAGCACGGTGACATAACCTGCTTTTTCAATAGCTCAGTGCACAGGAAAGTCAATAGCCCTGCGGCTGTCATGCTTCTCTGAGCAGGTTGCCACCAAACATTCAACATACATAGCTTCATCAGACCATTTCTAATTTGGAGCTCTGCTTCTGTGAAGCTGAAGCTTTACTTTATCTTTGTGTAGTTACACTACAGTGTGCTTCCCATTCTTTTCACATCTAACTACTGTAAAATTCACAGAAACCTTATAGAAAAAAATTAGTTTCTTAGCAAAAATTATTACATCTCTTCCAAAAAAGCTTTTATGATAGAGCTGAACAGGCAAGATTTCTGATACCCATTTAAAAAAACCCAAAAAACCCAGAAGCAAACAAAATACCAAAACAACAACAACATATTTTTAGTAAGCTATACAAAAAATTCCAATTACATTCAGTCACAAACTGATGTGGAAAACCTAACATAATCAGACTCAAAATGTGATATGAAGTTAAAGCTTCCTTTCAGGATGACAGAGAGCCCATTGCTTTTGTTCCTGTGTGTTCTGATAGAGCATAAGGTTCAAATCCTGCTCCTATTGAAGTCAATGACAAAGCTTCCATTGACTTCAGTGGTGCAGGATCAGACCCTAAGCAACACAGCTAGCATCTGCTTGCTTTTTAATCTCTCTTATCTTTCAGTAAAAAATATTGGAACAAATTAGAACTAAATTATAGAAAAAAATTAATATCAATTAATTTTCTCATAAAATGCACTGCTTGTCATTGCAAAATTTTGTGACTATACATGTTCTGTGTATGTATAAAAAGTATTATCAAAACTCCCAAATATATGTGCCATACCAGATTATATCCTAGACACATGTTTCCTTCTTTGTGAAACTCCTGAAGAAAAATCTAACTTTTAATAATCTAATAATATTGCCCCAAACTTGCAATTCTGTGGTATCTCTATAACCTTGTGGATGTCACAATATTAAATATGACCTGATACAATCAGTGAATGAACAAACTGCTTTCCTTGATCTGATGGCATTTGCTATACAGAGACTGGATTCTTATCAAGTTTTTATCCATCAGTTTAATTCAGGTATAAACTCAGTTATCACCTCCTGTAAAAAAATCTGTGATATTAGTTCAGTGTAATGTGATTGCAGATCAATAGGCAGTCTTAGCTCCACAGAAATAACCTCATCCATTCTTTTAATGTACTGAAAAGACATCTAAAAAGGTAAAAGAATAATAACTGTCATATGCAACTAATTTCTACTTTTTTTTTTCCCTTTTTAGTTGATGACCATGAAATGCAGAACACTTACACTGCTATGCTTTCCGCCTACTGGTCTAGGAAAAATTTTTAAAATATTAAAATATATCTTAAATATTATTAAGAAAAAGCACAGACATCCATACAGCTCCCATTCAAAAAATAAGCAAAAAGGTAACCCAAATGCAGTCATCATCACATATATGTTTCTAAAATCCTCAGTTTAACGAAAGCACTTAGTGAATATTACATTCCAAAAGCGACTTTTTGTAAAATAATTCCCACAGCTCAACAAGTGAAACACTTTTGGTAAAAAGAAAACATTATTTTTTATAATCTGAATTCTTTTTACATGAGGGATTGCTTTTAAAAAAATATATACTGATGTTGTAGCCATGTTAATGTGTGAAAACAGTTGGACGTTAGGAGATGAAGCATAGCTCGGAAAGTAAAGTCATTAGCAGGAAATAGCCAAGGGAACCTATAGCTAAATGAAGTCCACTGAAATGGGAAAACACTGAAGAAATGTTAAGTTGAACACTGAGGCTATTTGTAATAAGCTGTCATGTAGCACCAGAAGTGAACATTGGATGGAAGATGCATATGAAGGCAGATTAAAACAACTTGGTGGCACCATGGGAAGAAAGCAAAATGGCCTGGTGAAAGGAGGGAAGTGAGAACACGACTAGAGCACTGGGGTGACAGTGACGGGGAAAGCTGCAGCACCAATCCAGGACTAGAGCACTGGGCTCACAGTCACTGGGAAAGCTGCAGCACCAATCCAGGACTAGAGCACTGGGCTCACAGTCACTGGGAAAGCTGCAGCACCAACCCAGGACTAGAGCACTGGGCTCACAGTCACTGGGAAAGCTGCAGCACCAATCCAGGACTAGAGCACTGGGCTCACAGTCACTGGGAAAGCTGCAGCACCAACCCAGGACTAGAGCACTGGGGTCACAGTGATGGGGAAAGCTGCAGCACCAACCCAGGACTAGAGCACTGGGGTCACAGTGATGGGGAAAGCTGCAGCACCAATCCAGGACTAGAGCACTGGGGTGACAGTGGCTGGGAAAGCTGCAGCACCAATCCAGGACTGGAGCACTGAGGCCACAGTGACTGGGAAAGCTGCAGCACCAATCCAGGACTGGAGCACTGAGGTGACAGTGACTGGAAAAGCTGCAGCACCAACCCAGGACTAGAGCACTGTGGTCACAGTCACTGGGAAAGCTGCAGCACCAACCCAGGACTAGAGCACTGGGGTCACAGTGACGGGGAAAGCTGCAGCACCAATCCAGGACTAGAGCACTGGGGTCACAGTGACGGGGAAAGCTGCAGCACCAATCCAGGACTGGAGCACTGAGGCCACAGTGACTGGGAAAGCTGCAGCACCAATCCAGGACTAGAGCACTGGGGTCACAGTGACGGGGAAAGCTGCAGCACCAATCCAGGACTAGAGCACTGGGGTCACAGTGACGGGGAAAGCTGCAGCACCAATCCAGGACTAGAGCACTGGGGTGACAGTGATGGGGAAAGCTGGGAAAGCTGCAGCACCAACCCAGGACTAGAGCACTGGGGTCACAGTGGCTGGGAAAGCTGCAGCACCAATCCAGGACTGGAGCACTGAGGTGACAGTGACGGGGAAAGCTGCAGCACCAATCCAGGACTAGAGCACTGGGGTGACAGTGATGGGGAAAGCTGGGAAAGCTGCAGCACCAATCCAGGACTAGGTGACAGTCACTGGGAAAGCTGCAGCACCAATCCAGGACTAGAGCACTGGGGTGACAGTGGCTGGGAAAGCTGCAGCACCAATCCAGGACTAGAGCACTGGGGTGACAGTGGCTGGGAAAGCTGCAGCACCAATCCTCTCGGCTGCTGCCTCTGCTGGGGACAGCGCATCACTGAAGAAAAGCCAGCCTGAACTGAGACTGACAGGAACAGGAAACAAGTAAATAGTCAGTAGCGCAGAGACTATGAAAGAAGAGACCTTAAAAAATGAGTAGGGATAATTGAGAGCTGGGAAAAAAGAGTAAAGAAACAAAGAAAAGAAAAATTATAAGCAGCAAGAATGAAAGGAGAATGTAACATGAGAGAATGTGAAGTGTCTCTCTTGTTTAGAGAGACTTCAGAATTAGCTAAGAAAGGCAGAACCCATCCCACAGATTTGCATTTATGCATTCAGCCATTTCTTCTTGTCATGTAAATCAACGGTGCTGCTGATAATAGTCATGATCTTATAGCATGCAATATTTTTTTCAGTTCAAGTTGCTGGGTTAATGCCAATTTGACAAATTCAGCTTCCTTTTTTTTAACTGTGAAATTTGGAATCTGCTTTTTTTTGTAGGAAAAGGTCTTAAAACTGAACTCTAAGATGTAAAAATGGAATAGCAGCAAATCAACATATACAAAGGAAATTGTTACTAAAAACCAATATTTTTCAAGAGTAAGCCTTGATTATGGAACTGGATCAGGGGTTTTTAACCACTTGAAGCGGTCAGCATTAAGTGCATGTGAAGGCACAGCATGACCTAAGAGTGCTATGGGGCACCCTGTTCTTGCTGTGAAGAAGCAGCAAGCATTAACAAGTGCTCCCTGCCCAAGAGCAATGAGTACATTTAGGGACAGTTATCGGCATTGCATTTTAACTTCTGTTTGTCTTAGTTAGTTACAGTAATAAGGCATGATGAGAGTCCCCTTGGATGTGATTTTTTTCTTTTCAATGACTATAAAGGCAATTTAAACTGGCTCAGGACACATATTTTCTCAAACCCTGATAAATTTTGGTATTCATTCAAAATAACCTAAGTTTTATCAAGGCCAGGGAAGGTTGGGTGTATACAACTCCTTTCCAGAGATGAGGCCATTGTTAATTCAGAAAGACCCTAGAGGAAAGGATGCAGAAAGACAGTTTTAAAAACACACTATCTTTGCAAAAATGTCAAAAGAAAAATTATAAAATTATTATTGAAGCGTATTTTGTAAAATGAAAATGCATGGACGCCAAAATAGAACAAATATTCATCTGCAGTGAAACCTACTCAATTTCACCTTTTGGATGTTGCATGGAAAAAATGTAAAATTTGGTAAGGAATTTGATGGATCCAAAGGAACTACCAGTGCAACTGAAGGGGGAATATCTTATCAGGGAAGTGGTCAATTTTATCTTTGGTAAAAACCCATTCTTCCAAAGGTAGGGCTTGTCAGCTGTTCGCCAGGTGCAGCTCTTTATTTGTTTATTGTAACTAGAGTTTATTCGCATTCAAGTCTGAATTCTACACGGATGCAGGGGTTCCCATAGATCAGCTTGCAGTACTGGGATGGCATCCTGCATTCTTTATATGGTGTGGGATAGGCCAGATATGAAACAAGATGGTTTACTCCTAGGGCACTTTGTGTACTTAATCTTGTCAGAAAAAAAGAAAACAAAGCAAAACCAAAAGCCTCATGGTTCTTGGCTGAAGCATAAAACTAAGCTGCATGACAATTGATAGCCTAGTCACAAAGTCTTTTTAAAACAAGGAATGAACAGCAATGTGTCATACGTGTATATATATAAATATATATATAAGTGATGTGAAATGATACCTACCCACTTGCAGTCATTTTATTGTATTATTTTCACAAATATAAATAGGTTTTTATCCACCACCTGGCTCTTTTATGTGGCATGCTCTCTTTGTGTCATCAGAAGCTTGTTACATGTGGGCGAAGAAACACTGAATGTATTCTATAACCCCATTCTTTTATCAATAATTTCCTGTTATCATTACACAATGATTTGAATTTTGGGACTATGGACACAAAGGAGCAATTCAATTAAACCAAAACTACAAAGGGAAAATCTCATTGCAATCCTCTGTGCAACTGGTGAACCCAGTAATTATATATAGCCACCTATTGTGTTAGCATAATAACATGTGAAGAAGGTTTAGTTAGACACATTTACACACATAAAAAGCAATATGGGCACAGAAAAAAGTCAGTTTTTCCAGAAGTATAGAACAGTCACACAGGAACAAATGAGAGCTGCATGAATCCTAGTTTACTTGGCTATAAATAAATCCAACATTTTCTTTCTCTCTATAGTAAAATAAAAGAGAAACACAGAAGCATAACAGTTTCCTTTGAGCAACCAGTCTCTTTCTGTTCAATTATAGTCATCAATCTGTTCCACCTAAAATATTTTCCTCCTTGAGAAATCAAAGAAATCAGCATTAGGATCCAAAACATGCTGTTGCAAAAATAATGTAGAAGAGGTCTTTTGCTAAATGCATTTGTTCTGAACGTCTGTATTTTCTTTAACACAAATTTTGAGATTCTGTGAAAAAAAAGCTGCATTAATGTGGCACTTCTAATCAGAAAATCTTGAAAAGCTTCATAAGGAAAAATGAAGGTTACCTTCATTTTACAGAGAAAACTGCAACAAAAAGAGCTTAAAGCCATTTTTTTCTTCCAAAATCTGTCCTCCATGTATATTCCATTTAGGTGCCAAATTGGAAGCCTCTAAATCTTTACATTCAGAAGTGCTAAACAGGCAAAGCTTCAGTCATACCCTTTCTCTAAACAGTGTCAAATCTGGTCTGTGTGCAATCCCACAGGAAAGTAGAGAGCAGGGAAGGAACAGAGTCAGATCTCCCACCTCATGGTCTTACAAAGCTTGTCTAGGATGTTGAAGATTTTTGATTACATCTTTAGTAAAGCCTAGATGCTGCCTCTAATATATATGCAAGCTATAGTGTCACTAACATCTCTGGGCTGGATGTGAGGATCATTTCATAAAATCACACAGCTTGTGTTACACTTAAGATAGACCAGGATAACCATATTACAGCTTCAGGCCTAATAAAAACCTTCTAAATCCTTGACTATGGCAACACAAAATGATGAACAATAATGAGCTGTCCTGGAGAAAGCACAACAAACTTTTGATAAAGGCTTTTCCATCTCATTGAGATGTGGTACTAGCCACTAAATTGCACTGGTTCTTCCTTTACCCTGTGTGCCACTGAACCATCAAAGCACATGAAGTAAAGCCAATTTGATTCAGCTAAATAAGAAAAAGTCCAAATCCTCTTCTTCATGTGATAGCTCTGTACAGTCATCTAGAGAGCAGAACACTGTCCGCCTGTGCATGTTTGGAGAATTATTTTGAAGATGAAAAATCATGGTGCCAAAATAATATCATCTGTGGTACAAAAATAGTCTCAGAGTAAGTTTTCTGTGCTGAAAATCTCATCATAAACTTCAAGAACTGAATGAACACAGAGACCAATCCTTTCAGCCACAAAGATGGCTCCAAAATAATGCAAAACATGCTCTTGGAATCCATAAAAGCACTATAGGGAGATTAAACACTCCAGCCTAACTTCAACAGCCATATCAACTATCCTAAATTTGGGGGGAAGGAAGGAAGGTTTTGAACTAAATCTCTTGTCCCTTTTTTTTGTTTTTGAGATTATTATCTTTAAAGTACAAAATAATTACAGTTTTTCTTGTTTGTTTATCCTGTTTGGTGAGTTTGTTCTTAGTTCAAAACATTACTTTAGGGGATCATTTCTACTGCACTAAAAAAAACAAACCCATGATTCGCAGTCATTGAAATTTCCTCCAAGACATAAGTATGAAGTATCCTTTAAAATATTAGTCAGCTGTTCTTACAGGAAGAATCACATTCGTTATTCACTTTATATTTTCTTTTACCATGAAAAGTAATAGTAAAAATACTATTTAATATTTCTTTAAAAGACAGATCTTGCAAATAATATTTTGTTTAAGACTGTTAAAATTACAAAAGGTTAGCTTTACTATCCTCCCTTTAGGAACACAGCATACTATTGTCTGTAATTTTATCAAAAAGCAACTGGCCAGTTCAGAAACCTAAATCTGAGAATTCTTTTTTTTTTTTTTTTTTGTTCAGCTGCAGACAACTAAAGCCCTTTTTTTCCCTGGGGTGATATGCTGGTTTGATTTTATTTCCCCTGACATTTCACCTGTCAGATTATGATAAATAGAAGAAACAAAGAATAATCAGCACATTGTCATTGCATCTCATAATCAAATATCTGGAAATATAAGATAAATCAGAAATATTGTCCTGAGGGCAAACACTGAAAACACCATCAGAAATCCAAATCATCTTCCAGTGATCTAGGAGTCCCATACATGTTTTAAAAATTCAAAAAGGAAGTCTGCATAGAACTCTCACATACATTTTTTTATCTTCAAATACTAGGGAATTAACTATAATGAAGTGAGAACAAAATAAAAAAAAAAAAGTTCCTAAGTTTAGAAACTCTATTTTATAAAAAAAGCTGCACGTCTTCTTTAAGTCTTCTGTGAATGCTTTCTGAAAGCAATCCTGAGGTCAAGAAACAGGACAGGTTATCCTGAAATAGTACAAGCTCAAATTAAATAGCTGGCAAGGCGAAAAGATTAACGAGCCAGAGCACACCAAACATGCTCCTGATTTACTGCACCTACAGTTTGCACGTTCCAAGTTTCTCTCAGCCTCACGGTGCTGAGATTCGCAGGTGATGAAAGCTTACCTGCTTGGCCGGTGGTAATACTGACAGCTGCAAAAAGCCTCTGGGAGCGGCTCAAGTCAGAAACCCCATTCACAGCTTCCACTTCAAAGGTGTAGTTAGCGTGAGCTAGCAGGTCCATGACAGTGACATAGTTATCTACTAATCCAGTTTGCTGGGGCATGTATCCGATGTTGCTCCCACAGGGAACGCACTCGCCCTGCTCCCAGCTGCACCGCTTGCACAGGATGCGGTAGGTCACGTCGCTCCTGCCCCCGTTGTCCGCGGGAGGACTCCACTCCAAACTCACCGTCGTCTGGTTGATATTGAAAATCAGGTTCTGTGGTGCAGATGGAGGTCCTGCAGAATACACAAAGAAGTCCAGGGTAATTGCACAAAACCACAGCGGGACACACAGGTAGCATTTTAATTACTGAGACAGAAAACACTTGAAGCATTTTCCTTCACATAAACATTTCAGTATTTTCAGTACAGGCTATATAAAAGCATTCTTGAACTCATTTGATAAGAGCTTTATTTATTTTCCATTAAGACATCAGAATAACAACTGTCTATATTTACTGCAACTGATTTTTAGCTGTTTCTCTTCTACATAATTAAAAGGAATAGTTAATATACTTTAAAAGTTCTCTTTTACAGGTTTTCTACATATGGGGTTTGTTCATCTCTTCTAAACATGCTGCAGAAGCTGCATCTAGTCTTTTGTTATCAGCTCTGATATGATTTACAGAGATATTTAGTGATATTTTGAATTTACGAGACTTCCACTATTTGAACCACCAATCTGTGTCAGCCAATCTATTTGCAGTTAGAAGGTTAAGTCAGATCCAATTACAGTTCAATCAAAGCGCAGCTCCACAGAGGCTACTTTTCATTTTTCACATTACTAATTTTGGTATTATATCACATAACGCATATTGTCTGCAACAATTTAGGGAGAACTGGGCCTATATTATATCTATTACAGTGAGTTAGGCACTTATGCAACATGCAATGTTTTCCAAAGCTGTACCAAGCAAACTTGAAAATTATATTTATGCTGATTCTGTATTCACTGTCAACGCTTTTTCTGCCTCTCAGTTTCTTTTACCATTGCAAATGTACTTTTCAAACCCAGGAAAAGCCAGACAAAACTACTCGCTGCAAGTGGCTGCACCTGGTTGGTTAAGCAACGTCCTTTACCATTAAATTCATGACTCACTCACTTGTGCATGCGACATATGGTGGATCAGAAGGTGCTCTGTAATAGCTATCCTCACAGTCGCATCTGGAAGATCCTTCCTTGTCAGAGAAGCTGTGAGTGGGGCAGCGGGAGCACTGCAGATCTTGCGAGGAGGATTTGTAGAACCCACGGCCACAAGCTAAAGCAGAACAAAACAAATTAAGATTTCGATTTGCAGGGAATTCTATCCTCTCTTTTTTTTGCTTCTGTCACATGAGGTACACATTTCTGTAAACACCTAAACTGCCCACTCTGTTATGTTGGCTCAAGCAAGATATGCTCACAATTTCTTTTTCTTCAGATGATGCTGTTAATGATTTTGTGGCAATTTTATGAGTTCAAGGATATACTATATGTATCACAACAGCTAGTAGTACAATTTTTAAAAACAGAGGGCCACATAAATACAAGAAGGATCTGTTTTTCACCAAAGAAAAGTACAATAATGTTGTGAAATATCTGGGGGCCTGCAATAGGCCTAAACAAAAGGAAAACACTCTAGAGATCTGCTGCAAGGCCACTGAAGCGTTTGCAGTATCTGAACTAGTTGTTTTGGAGCAAAATTTATTCTTCCCTGATTTCAGAAATCCAAAGAATCCAAGAAATCCCTGATCCTGAGGAAAGAATGAGGCATGAACTTTTGCTTAAAAGACGACTCTGGTAAGAACATTAAGAAAGAGGAAGAAAGCAGACAGCACAAACTTCTCAATTGGTTTTCCCAGTTTCACAGAAGGACACAAGTAGGTTGAAATTAACTTATTAAAACTTTCAAGAAAAAGACAAAAGGAAGACAACAGGAAAAACAAGAGAACTTCTTGCTTTGGTTTGTTCACTGTGAACCCAAAAAATGTGTTGTGTTACAACGCCGATGTTTAGAAATACTTCTTGCAGCTACTGCCACAGTTCCCAAGGCAGAAACACACATGAAAGACATCAACTATTAGACTTGCAAGCAGAGCACTGCAACCTAGACAGACAACTTAAGAATGTATAAACTATGAGAACTGTAAGGAATGAGGAAGAGAGAAGTGGGGATCCAACAACACTAAAACTGAAAACAGATTAAGACTCAGTTTCAACACCAAGGTTACAGGCAAACTTACAAACACCGTCAACATGCAAAACAAAACACAAAAGTCCTCCAGAACCTTCTCATAAGGCAGAAGTATTTTCAACCAGACTATTTAACTCTTTTTTTTTTTTTTCCTTCCAACCCTAACAGACAATCTAACCTTCTTAAGCTATCACCTGTATGCAAAGGCAAGGGACAGAGGGTGAAACTTTGTACTGGGTATCAAAATATTAAATCTAGTTAAATAGTCATTCTGTATTCAGAGGGAGAGAATTTACTTTGGTTACATTCATATTTGCTTGGATATTTTCTCAGAACAGAAATGCAAAGTATCAAAAGACACTGATATTTGGAACGGTTATTTCAGTTGTCTGGTACTGCAGTGATGGAAAGAGCATGAAAACAATGAACTTTATCCAAAGCTCGCTATGTCAATGAGGAGTACCTTTGACTTTAACAGCCCTTGGACTGGACCCACAGTGTTGCTAAAGCAACATGAGTCATATTAGTCTGATTAATTTTATGCAGCAGAGAAAAAAAATAAATGCAGCAATAATTAAGAACAACAACAGATAAAAGCTGGTGAATTATGTAAATCAACAATGGATAACAACAGTAGGACATTCGGACTGTCTATTAGTCTATCAATATACTAAGCTTTTTAAGAAAAATATGCTTAAAATAGCCATAACATTTACAGTTTGTTGTGCTAAAAAACAGCCCAGTGGATGGAAGCTAAATTATTTGGCAGAGCCAATTAGCATGCAAAGCTTGTAGCCTTCGATTTTGACAAAGGGGCACAAGTTTGCATTAGAAGAAAATCTAGTCCTGTATGTAAAATGTGCTATAGCTTGATTTTGCCACAGGAGCTGTTATATATGCTCTTTAGAAAAGACAACAAAAAGAATTTTAGAGAAGCACTTTAGATAAACATGACCTGTGAATTCAACAGGCATGTGGCAAATTCACCTCAAAATTATCCTTTTTTAGCTTCATCCAAGGTTGTTTCAGAATTTTCTGACCGAAGCGCACAAAAGCTGAACAGATTTGTATACCCGTACCTTAAGAAATGCATTTAAACTTGTGTCCACTTTTTTATTACTTGCAATAGAAATGTAGCTAAAATTACCACATAATAGTTTCCTGCCTTTCTTAAATTGTCATGTTCCTCTTACACCAAACAAAACACTGGACAAATACCCCGGAACTTCCAACATGCAGTCCTCTGCAAAGCAAAGAGCAACTTAAAAGGCAAAGTTCCCTACTGTGTTTCCAGTCTGTCCTTCTCAGCAGGGAACATTGCACAGCAAAGATGCAGAGAGTAAAATAAAGATTTCAGACAGAAATAAAAAAACGTAAACAGAAGCCTCCTTTTAACTTTTGGTTTGGTTTTTTGTTGGTGTTTTTTTTTGTTTGTTTGTTTGTTTTTTGCTGATGACTTGATCAAGACATTTATATGCTTAGTCACTCACTATTTAAAGTAAGTGTGCATTTCATTTCTTGTTAGAGCTCAAAGGATCTGAGTGTCTGTGGCTAGTTTACATGACTGAAAGCCAATTATTGTCCTGCACAGCATAACACAGGCAGCAGGTTCAGGCATTCATATCATGCTACCATTCCATCAGCTTTTTGTCCACTAAGAGGCTTGTGACCACTTTTAATAACCACTCCTTTAACTTATAAATCTTAGAGATATAAGGGGCAGAATATTCTAGAACTGAATTTTTTAACAGTATGAAAACTGCACTTTTAAATTGGATTTTTAAAAACTTTGTAGTTCTTCAGAAAGGAGGACATGCAGGACTAAGGAGGACATGCAGGACTGTACACTCCCATCTTTCTTCATAAAATTAAATTTCTCACTTTTTTTTTTTTTTCAGGCTAACAGTAGAATACTTCTATTGCTTAAGACCTGGGGGCCTACGGGTCCTTATCTGTTCTTAACACATACCATTGTCCTTGCAAAGAAAATTACAACTGAAAACTCTCCTAACATGGTGTTGCACAGACCACTTATGAAGGTGTGAGAACTTGCCAGTCAGCTACACAGATAACAGATGGGAAAGAATAATTCAAAAATACTGGTTTGATTGTTTTTTCCATTCCCTTTTTTTGTCCTTCCTTGCCAAATTGCAATGGTGGATTTTTTTTTTTATTTTATGAGTAATTTAGATAGATTGTTTTGCTCTACACTATTTTAGTTCTACATATTTTGATTCAATTTAGTTCTTCATGTAATATTTTTAAGATTACAGGGACAGGTGGTATAAAATCCCCACTGCTGCTACCTCCATAAGGAACACTAAAAATCTTAATTGCAAAAAAACAAAAACAAACACAGTAGCCAAACAACACTCAGAGCTCTGTACATGCAAATCTAAAGGTGATAAATACAGCTATTCTTTCCCAAAAGTATCTCATGGCAAAGCTTCAGGCAACTCAAATGATATTTGATCACATATCTATTTTAATATTTCATTTCATTAGTACAGAAAAGCTCTCATTAGCTGCACTTCTTCCCTATAAAGGGAGCCTAAATTATAAGTCAAGGCACAGAACTCAAGCAATGACAGAAGATATGCAGGGGGATATAACTGGTCAGATGGCACTCTGATGCTGTAGTTTTAATCCTCATCATTGCTGATCTGATTAAAATGTGCACTCATTTGGTGTTCCTCAAGGAAGCTAAGATCCAGCAGTAGTTTTGCAACTGAAAGGCTTCTGGGGTATGACAAATGGCAGTGCAGGGGTGGGGAGAAAGGCAGCACAAAATACAACTCTCTTCCATTCACTCTGCTGTGTCATTTAAGGCTGCTAATTTATTAGAACAGCTCTTCCCAGATGAAGCTTCTATTTTGTTCTAACAGCTGCTCCAAAGTCTTACATGTTACTGACAGCACAGAGACACAGAACAGCACCTACCTGCCTGACCTCAACCAGCTTAAAACAACACAATTCGGTTTTCTTTCCTTATATACTACAAAATCAACAATAAATACAGACGAAAGTGTTGTTTCAGTCAAGGCACAATTCTTTGCTTCGTATCTTAGCCTCAAAACTTTTTGGGACTGTCCATCACTGACCCTCCCAGGGCTGGCCAGCTCCATGGACTTGTTCACTTATCTCCAATAGCCATGGCTGCTCCTCAGGGCAAATTTTCTCAACTCCTCCATGAAACTGAGATTTTTCTTGTTGGGAAGCTGGCAGAATTTCAGTGTGAACTACAAAGACAATATGAACAAAATCTCTCGCACAACAGAGCTTTCCTGGAGCTGGGGCTTGAGACTGAGGAAGCCCTAGATAAAGCAGTACACTATACTATGAGACACCCTCCAGAAAATCATACCAGCAGTCTTTCTGGGCTTGGACTAAGTTGCTTTCTTCTGGCACACCCAGTAGCACTCAGCCATAACAAGGATGTATGGTGGCAGGGGGGCTGGCACGGCTGAGGCATCAGGGCGCAGTGCCCACTTGGAAACGTGCTCAGCATATGCTGAAGCCAGGGCATTTGCAAACATTTTTAGCCAGTATGTTTGGGATCCCTTAAGAGGCTACACAAATACTGTAAAGAATGGAATTTTGCAAAGCCAAAGCTAAATACTGAGGAATTAACACACTCTAACAAGCACTATGATGCCACATCTGCGGCATAAGCTGCCGACTGCACCTAATGGAGAAAAACAGCAGCTTCTCTGCTGTGAGCTCATCACATGCTTTAGTGGCCTGCTAGAGATCAAATAATGTATATGTTTCTTTTCCCATGTATAAAAAAAAGTCCAAGGACCTCTGGAGAAGGGAATAAAAGCAGATGTAGATGGCGACAAACAGCAGTCTGGAGTCCCACTTGTGTGATGGAAGAAAGGAAAACAAGGATGTGTAAAGTACTATTCATTTTTATGTAGCCTTCTCACTGTAAAACACTATGAGATTCATTTTGGGTCTAGGATAGCTAGGGAACTTAAACTGGGAGCAATGATGGAAATATGGCGAGGGAAATGAGTGACATATGTAACAATTACTGTTTATATAAGCAAAGGAGAAAGAATAAACAGTTATAGGGCACTGACACATTAATCAAGCAAATTATTTGCTACTACAATAAACAATTTTTTAAAAACCTCCATTTTTCAAAGTGTAAGGCTTCCAGGTGGTATATTAGCTCAAGACTTAAAGGCCCCACAATTGTTTCAGCATGTCAGACACTTGATTGAACATGGCTTTTGATAATTAACTTTTGAGTTTATATGAAAATAATTAAAGAGGTGAATGCACTAATTACTGTTTAATCCCATTATAAAAAAGTAGACTGGTGTAGGAGGATAAGAATAAAGAAGGCATACTGTGCTAGCAGAGCAAGAGAGCCTGTCTATTTACTCTGGTTTGCACACCATTCCCTGAGTTTGCCATCACTAGTAAGCCTTGGTGGTGTGACAGTTTTATGCAAGCTAAGATGAAACTAATGTTTAAAAAACAACATTTTTCAGAGCCAGTGTCAAAGGATGACAAAGGAGTAATCACAGATTTTCAACAACATCAGTATTACCTATGAACTCAGGGTACCAGGCTGGTCCCACGGAGAACCCTGGGAGAGTGACTGCCCATGCGGAAGGGCTCAGGTTTTCCCCCGAGTCCTTTTCTCTCCTCACTTGAATAAGTTGACTATAACTGATCCTATGCATTGTATTTTTTCCTACAAGCAGTGAGTAGAATTTGTTTAATATCTGTGTGGGCATGACTTGCCATTTTTATGATTTGTTTCCATTATCTTAATCAACTCCCTACCTTTCTACCTTCTCCAAGCCTGAGAAAATTAAAGAGAATTCAGCTAACCCTCTTTTCACAGAAATGATGTATACACAAAGAGTGCATGCAGATGTTTCCTGGATGAAGTTATGCAGCTGCAAAGACTTTATTAATTATAAAATGCAAAATGGATTGTTCTGTAATTGAAACTCTCTGGGGCTCAGATACATTTGAAAATTAACATACATATATGTATGGCCAGGACATAGATGGATGCTTTTAGATTATTTATTACAGATGGATAGTTTAGCTAATGCAGGAAAAAAAAAAAAAAAAAAAGAACTGGTCTTTCTCCACTGGAGCTTTCAAATATTTGCTTCATAATAGTGTCTATGGTTCCATAACTCAGGACTAAAAGCACAGCTTGCAGAAACAGTACTCCCACTGCTAGTGTTGCTGACCTCATCTACGATGGACAGGTCTAGAATCTTTATTTTAATCCTATTGACAGTGCCTCAGTGGGAGTAATTATAACAGTAAGCCACAAATCCAGACCTCCTGTCACTGATATATTAGGGTTTTTCACAACCAAAATGAGCAGCAGACGAGGATAAAAAGCAACATGGGGTAGTGATTATAGAAAGATTTGTCAACCCCCTTCTGTATTAACCTGCTACAAACACATGACAATTTGGCATGGGAGACATTAGAAATGCAAAAGGTTTAACCTTTCACAGTGTCAAGAAAAAAAAAATTTAAAACATTTTGGGGGCACTGTTCTCTTGTGGGACACTTGGCTGGTAGATCACATTGGCCAAAGGCACTTTGTAGCTGAAGTCTCCAAAAAGTTTAGATAAACTGAAAGCAAACCTTTATAAAACAAGTCCCAACTGCAGATTTCAATGTGAAATATTAGACACAAGAAATCTAGTAACAAAAAGAGACTTCATAACCTCTGATCCCCTTTTCCAATAATTTGTGTATGTTCCAGTCACGGCTATGTTTGAAACTGTAAATTACTTTTATGGTGAGAGATGGCATCTGTTATGCCTTCTCTGGCACCTAATATATATTGTTTTATAAGGAGCTTAGACTACAGTATTTTGTCTAACTACTATGCAGTGCTAAATGTCTAACTGAAAAAGAAGTTTATTTTAGCTTGATTTTTAAACTGCAATAACATCTAAAGATTATTCACGTTTCAACTAAGGAACTATGTGGTATGTTTTATTCAGAGTAAACTCAGGACTTTTAATGGTACCTAAGCTATAGTGTGAATGACATATCTAAATAGGGTTGTCCCAAGGCCACATACCATCATTCACTGAATGTTTGTTGTTGCCTGTCAGGAATCTCTCAGACCTCATATTCATTTTCCAAGCCTATGATGCTCTTGTTTTCCAAAATCCTGCTAATGTCTTTTGAGAGATGCTCACATACTGCTGGTCACAAACACAGAGATCCAGAAAGAGAACGCTTGCTAGGTAATAGCAACTTGCTCTGATTTTTCCACTGAATGAAGTGAAAGCTTCACCTCTCTGTAAATCTGCTTAAAAAAAAAAACGAAAACCAAACAAAACAGAGCCCTGAAAGTAAGCCTGACAGCATACGTGTCTTTTTAACTTATCTAGCTGCAAAGAAACAGAGGCGCCAAGCACTCCTCTGCTGTTTTCCTGGCTAATTTATAGACAAGGACAAGGTAATCAGATTGAAGAACATATCCTACAAATCAAAGAATATACCAATGTCACTATACTGTTACAGCAAAATTACTTTGAATCTAATCATTCCGAATCCGCACATAAAAGACCACATCAAAATGGCAATTAAAGACACGCTATAATATTCTGAGGAGAATTAATTAACTGGGTGAGTTAAAAGTTGTGCATTGAGGCTATGACATAATGTTTCTCTAAATTCTCACTATACAAGGATAAGGCATGTGCCTCTCATTAACTTTCCTGGAAATGACAAATACAAAGCCACCATGAAAACTGGGGGAAATGAACGTGTGAGAGATACAAACACACTAAAAAAGCAGAGGTATGTAACTCTGTTACTCTGCTACAGAGCTCAAAACTGAAAGGTGGGTTAGAAAATTAAAGGAGAAGAGATATTATGGGTTTCCTGTTCATTCTTTTCCTATTTCTCCCCTTTTGTGCAACCATGCCCTTCCCTCAAGTTTAGGTTTAGCTTCTGCTCAGAGCTGAGTGACAGCTCAGTCATTAGCCAGTCTGGCAGCAAAGGCTCCACACTTTGCAGGACGTGGTATGGGTTCACCACAAAAAAAAGAACACATGCCTACATGCCTGAAATATTGTCAGCAGTGTAAATTTTATCTGTCTTCCACAGAAGCTTCTCAACCAGTCAGAAAATTGAGGATAAAGATGCAGATAGCTTCTGCATCTTTATGTTTTGGTTATTGTTCCTTCCTCTTATATTAAAATGGTAATATTCAGTTAAAAACATTTGAAATTTTTACTAAAAAAAGAATCTTTTAAAACTATAGTGACTAAGAATTCAGCAAATCTAAAACTACAAACCATGTAGCTTGTATGTTAGGTTTATGTAGCTTGTATGTTAGCTTTATTTTGTTACCATAGCTTTATGTTGTGAAAGCTATGATGGTCTGATAGGAAATTTGTATGATTATCTAACTGAGCAGAATAACACATCTCTGGATGAATCAGCAGACAACAGAGAACTGCTGTAACAAAAAGAAATTTGCTGTGCAAACTTGGATGTAAGCTTATTTTCTATACAGATAAACAAAAAAATCATGCTAAACTTGTCACATTCTTGTAATGATTTTTTGGTTGGGTTTTTGATTTTGTTTTGGCTTTTTTTGCTTGGTTTGGTTTTGTTTTTTGTTGATATAAAATTCAACTCAAACAGCTGAAATAAAATAAAAACAAAACCAAACAAAAATAAAAACAAAAACAAAAAAACCCCCACCCATCCCAACCCAGTGGTGATGATGAAATTAATACAATAGATTGTTTTCATGAGATTTTTCTTTAACTTTTTTGCTTCCCTATCCTAGGACATAGTTCAAACAATGAAGCCTGTACAATATTGCCACCTAAATAATAAAAAGCTCACTGAGTTCATCAGGGACTTTTGACAGGGGAAATTCTGTGACTAAACTCTGATTTCACACAGGTTCTGTACAGCCCTGTCTGCCCATACACAAATTAACATTTCGAGGTGTCCAATGCACACTTGGGATTTGGTATTGCCAGTGGGCCTTAGGTAAGGTTTCCTGTTGTTTTGTAAAGAGAATGAAAAACATCAAAACAGTAATGAAAAAATTTGATTTTGGGAAGGGGAGGGGCAAGTGTTTGGGGTTTGCTTGTTTTCTAAATAAAAATACAGTAAAATCTGATCACTGACAAATAATTTGGAAAATAATTTTTAAATAATTTTAAAACAAGTCTTTGAATTTCAAGCCAACAAGATTTCCATTGTATTCTGTGTCTTCTTACCTGACTTTCCAATGTAGCAAAGGCCTTTGGATTTAACGAGAAAATCTTTAACCTCTTACTGTGTTCAGTCCTGGGTCCCTGACTACAAGAACACTGAGGTGCTGAAGCAAGCCCAGAGAAAAGCACCAGGGTCAGGCTGCACAAGTCTTATAAGAAGCAGCTGAGAGAACCACAGCTGCTCACCCTGGAGAAAAGGAGGTTCAGGGAAGATCTTATCACTCTCTACAGCTGCCCAAAAGGAGATTATATGGAGGTGTGGGTCAGCCTCCTCTCCTAAATAACAACCAACAGGACAAGAGGAAATGTCCTCAAGGTGTGCTAGAGGAGGTTCAATTTGGCTGTAAGAAAAAATTTCTTGTCTGGGCTGCAAGTACAGGAATAGACAGCCCAGGAAAGGAGTTGAGTCATTGTCCCCAGAGGTATTTAAAAGATAGATGGATGAGGCACTCATGAACATGGTTAAGTGGTAGATTTGGCTGTGTTGTGGTTCCTGTTAGAGATGATGCTCTCAAGGGTCTTTTCCAACCTAAATAATTAGATGATTCCTAGATATTAAAGGTAAAAATGTACAGTGGGATGCAAAAGTACTGAGTACTAGGTAGAACTGGGATTTTTTTCACTCTCTTATTGATTTTTTTAAGAAACTCCATTATTTTAGAATCTTTTAGCCTCCTTACCCCAAATCAAACAAACAAAGAGAGACGGTCACACCCTAAATAGCAATCTTATTACACAGCACCACTCCAGCACAACTATGATATGACAAGCTTTAATACAGAGCAGTGAACACGTCCCCTGACATGAGCATCTCTAATGCCTCATGAGCCCCACAAGGGCTCTCATTTCCCTTGCCAAATGAACACCCATACTCTTGCCAGCACAGCTGTCAGACTCTTCTAATCAGAGTCCCTCCGTGCTTTTTTCACCAAACCTTACAAAAATTGTTTGCAAATATCTGAAAAGCCCTCTCACTCACTCCCTGGCTACCCCTATTCTTCATTCCTGTGAGCAGCACTGAGAAACCTCTAGGAGAAGCAAGATGAACTGAGGAAGGGAAGATGCAATGAAAGCTTTACTGACTAAAAATCAGTTTAGTTACTTCTAAACTACCACCAGAGGTGTAACAGAAAGAGGGGTAAGTTTTGGTCTATCATTGAAATATGTCAGCAATTACATCTGCCACTCTAGGAGATCTCAGTGTGCAGCATCAAGGTTCACAATTCACCTTTCGTGCTTTGGAGCTGTTTCTCAATGGACAGGTGTGGTGGCTGCAGAGGACAGAGGGCTCGTGCTGTCCCAGGAACTGCAGATGCCTGCAGGTGGGTGTTTCTCAGGCTGGCTAAGACTGGGTCTGGCCCTTTTCAATCTTCCAGGAGAATCCATATCTTGGCCTGCCCGCCTGACCCCATCCATGGACAGCTATGGGTGGGACAGTGTTGGCTCAGGCCAGGTGGAGGACACTAGGCCAAGTTTTCCTCACCAGGATGCCATGAAGTTCACCTAACACTTGCCTCTAAAAGCCTGAACACTCAGGCAGTCTGTTTTGCTCAAATGCTCAACACTGATGTCCACAATACAATGCAGACACACCTATGCTGACAAAGGAGTTCCCCAACAGCAACCTACTTCTGCAAAAAATAAAAATTTATTATATGGGCAAGATAATTAATATGTCACTAAAGCCTTATGTATAAAGCCCTGTGACATTCTACTGTAAAACTAACTTTTATGCTGTTTTATTGGTTCCTCAATCCAGTTTACAGCCATTAAGTGTCTGTGAAGTCACTAACACAGGGGAAAAGGGCTGCAAAATGGAGCAGAAAGTGGAAAAGGAGTAGAAACACTCCTTACAGCAATAATGTTTAATCAATGCATTAATAAAATGCAAAGGTAGTAAAAATATAACCTGAGTAGCTTCTTGTACTTCTGTGGAGACGACAGCAATAAGCTTAATCATTCTGTCTTCATGCCAGACTCCCTCTTCACACAGATGATTCCCTCCAAAAATCCCAAAAATCCTGCCCTACAACTCTCCAGATACAAATAAAATCTAAGAGTTTCCTATGAAAACCTCGGATAATGTGAAATCTTTTCATGAAATAATTTTGGGATTAATGAAATAATGAAGGTCTTTTTGTGGAGTCTCAGATCTCTCTCAGATCCCATGGTTCAAGGATAAATTTCTCTGTAAAGCAAGTGTTGCAAATGAATCTGTTCTGTTTCTTCCTGAAGCTTTGAGACAGTCAACTTGTTGTGGATGTTTAATTTAATTTAGCTGTAATGGTGCTTAATAATTGGCTGGCAAGAAATAAATCTGGAGGGCTTTCTTGTGAAATAGAATAGAAGCAGGCATCTCTATAAGCTTTCCAATTGAAATGAAGTTAAAATAACTTAATAACACATTTTTGTTTCCTTTGGACAATGACCTACTATTACCACTCCAGGCCTCAATCCAGAAAAATTTTTCACAGGTTTCTGTAACACATTCCTCAAGGCCATCATTATACAGCAGTCAAATCCAACCAAACAAAAGACCAACTTCTAAGAACCCACAAGAGAGAAATTACTCCACTTCAGCACAACAGTGCTATAGAATCTAAAAATAACTTTACTTGCATATCCTGGTCTCAGATATTTCTACATCTAATGCTGATTGTCCTACTTACTCAGAAAAAAGTATGCTCATGCCCTTGAATCCATTGTCGTGCTTTTGAAGGAACTTTAATGCAAAAAAGAAACTGTTCTCCACAGTTACATTTGGTTTGGAATGGGAAAAAACAGAAATGCTGCCAGAAAGGAAACAAAAAATACACTCTGATTTCTTTAAGAAAGAATTCCCATCCAGGTTCACAGAAGACAATAAGAAAATTATCAGTGCATAGACTGGAAATTTAACTGTCTCTGTAAGAATTTAACTATAATCCTTTAAAATAAAAATGGATTTAACCTCTTTATCTAAAGATTAGAGTGTCAGTTTATTAAGGGATTACAAACACACAACTCCCCTTTAATGAAAAAAATATAAAGGAAAAGCATTACTATAGTAATTCACTGACATGAAACTGAACTGGAACAAAACATGAAGAAACTTCTGCGTTTCAGTAAGCATGTGGTAAGAAAAGCATTGCTAATTCTGACAGATTTATCTGTACTAGTTTTTATGATAAAACTCCTTGGATTCACACAATGCTTTAATTCCAAATAGTGCAGCATGAGTTGTGATACTGTGAAATGAAGTTGTCTTTACTAATTGCATACTCTGAACAGAAGTGTGTCTTATAGCAGAGAGCGTATCAAATCTGCCTGGCTGATCCTTATGATTTGAAAATGTCACTTTCTACTAAGCACAGAGAAAATAGGGAGGGGCAACAAAGTCGCTCAAAGATAGCAGCCATCCAAAAAGATAAAGAACACGCTGAGGAAAAGCAGACAACAGATTGCAGAGACAGAACAATCACAGATGGAGGCCAGGTGGGTGGGTCAAACAATTTTTTTTATAAAAGGTTTATTTTCATATTTAAACAGTACCCCGTTGTGTAAATGTTCGGCAAGGAACTGATAAGAAAATGGATTTGTAAGTGCGTTTGAACAAACAACATGTCTTACAGTCAAGAGGGGCTTAGTCGTATATAATTAAGGGATAATGTGCATGGCTGAAGAGTGTATGATCCTGCAAGTGATTAAACACCACTGCAAAACAAAGGAGCTAGATATTCAAGGAAGCTTTATGGAACCAGCACGACGCAATCTCAACACATGAACTTTATTTTTGTTAAAGAACAAGAGGATATTTATCTAACCAGACAAAAGGTTTTTTCACTGAAAATGCTGTGCACTTCCAAGCTGCTCCTGCCCAGTAAGCAAGCTAACTGAGATTATCACACATTCTGTTTCAGTCTATGCTACTATTACATTTAATCCTTTAAAACCCCTAACAGAACAGCTCTGTGCACATGCAAGGCCCAGGTTCTCTGGAATTGTGCAATCATAGTTCTCTGCAAATCTCCAAAAACTTACTGGCGTTAGTCAGCTGAGTAATTACATACCCTGAGGGCTTGAACCAAGCCCACTGAAGTAATAGGTGTCTTGGACAATGGATGACCTGAATCATGCAATAAAGACAGGGCAGACAAGGAAGATCATAGGTCCACTGTGACCACTGGTATTTCATAGCAAAGACTGCAGTATAGGCACATGAACAGTCTCCATTGCATCTGTCCAGCTGTCAGGTATATTTTCATGGATGCCAACATTCTAAAACATTTACTAAACTTTTAAGGGTTTGGAAACACAGAATTTCTATTTTTAGGATTTCTTTATAATATTTTTTTATATTTGTGTCTTGGGTTTCGACTTTTGAAAACAAAAAAGGAATAGAAAGAATGCCAATATAACACTAATGCATCCACATTTACATTTTGGTCTGGATGCAGAGTGCACTTTTGAAGAGATTTCCCAGTCATCCATGTTTGCTGTGTTTTGGTTCCCACCACATAATCTCAGAGCAAGTGAACAGGTTTGTTTTCAGAGGAAATTAACCAGAAGATGTGCTCCAAGACTGAAACTTATGTGTTCCAACTGCAATTGGATCAGATTAGACCTACAACAAATAACACCTTCCTGAAAATTATTTAGTGTGAACATCAAGTCCTCAGGACAAACTGTTTTGCTCTATGTTCACTCCTATTGCTCTATTCTCCTTGTTAGTGACACCATCACGAGTGGTAAACATGAATCCTTTATTTAGATAAGCTTTAGTTGTTGGCTTTGATTGACAAATCACTACTTAAAATATCTAATAGATGTAGAGGTGACTCAGCATCCTAATTGTGAACAATTTGCTTCTCAAATGATTTTTTTGTGCAAGTAATTCTTCAAATATCTCTGTGATGTTTGTTAGAAAGACTAATGTCTAGAAGTTGGTTCTTCAGTTCTTCAGGAACTGTACAATTCCTTGAAAACAGAGCAAGACACTGAAAGAAAAATAATGAAGGAAGCAAGTTGTTATAGTCATGAACAGAAAGAAAAGAGAAAAAGAAAACAAAAGCTGGTTTATGTAAGTGAGGGGGAGAAAAAGAAAATTTTTATGAAGTTCAATAACAGGCAAGGAGGCCCAGTTCATTCTCACCTAATGTGTTTGCAAGCTCCCAGTAGAAACTGTCCATGTTACAGAAGTGCCCTCACAGCACATGGCAAAACTCAGTTTTCCACTAAAGGTGGAATTTAGGGTTTGTAATTAGGCAGCTCTACTCAAAAATCATTCATTCATTCGTTCTCAAAAGGATGGACTGCCAAGTAAGAAATAAAACATATCTCACAAAGGCGTGAAAGTCATGGCAATGGCCCAGGGGACAGCAGATACTGTCACTGATATAAAGCATTCCCTGGGATCTCCCTGGCCTCTAGTGCATTTCCATCTTCATTTCTACTACACTACCCTAAAACATACTGGCTCCCTAGCGTTGCTCTCATTCTTCCCCAGTCTTGCAATTTTCTGCATTAAATATTTCGTGGCTTTTTCTGAATGATAAAACGTACAAGTTAACTTTAATTGAAGTCAATTTAATAAGAATAACAAAGATGGAACAAATTCAGGGACTAGGGTGGCTGTAGAGGCCCACTGGAAACCAAGGAACAGGGCTGAGCAAGGGGAAACAAAACAGGCATGCATTCCTCACGAGGGGTGCCCAGTTCCTCCCCTTCCCAACTTTTTCTAATCACACAGCCAGCCACATTTCCATTGCACAGCCCCCTCCTTATCACCAGCAAGCACACCAGTCCAGCAGACCCACTGATCTCAAACGGGTCTCCTCTGAGACAGTGACAGGAAAGCCACACAAAGGAAAAGGGTTGGCCAGTTCTGACACTGGATTTAAACACAAAGTCAGACTGGCACCTGGGTATCCTGAGTCGGCCCTGAGGGCTTCTGCAGGAAAAAAAGGGCTGTTGGAAGGGGAAAATCAACAGAAACTGCAGCAATGTGATAGGGAGTGAATATTTTTAGAGAAGTTGTCCCTTGATCTCTACTGCCCAGCTGACAACAGGCCACAGATTAAACCTTTGGGATGTGATTTCTCCCAAGAGTTTACAACTCTAAATTTCAGTCAGTGCTTACACCTGTGATGTGCAGTCAGTTCTCACTACAGTCTATGGAGACCCAGGACTCACTGCCCAGGTGCCAAAGTCTATCCTGCCAGGTCCTCAAGCCAATGGTCCAAAAGAATATGGGTCTTTTGTGACTCCTGTATCACATCTGCCAACCTACACACTGCACACTGACCCCAATTCAAACGAGACCAGACAAACAATGCTTACATACCCAACCCAAGCCTCTTGCAAATGGTCAGTGGAACTGCTCTCCAGGCAGCAGCTTCAAATAAATCCTTCTCTTGCTTACCTGTTCTGGCAAGCCAACATAAAGCATCCAGTCATTGGAATTACCAGGAATCCTCAAATGGCCCTCAGCTTCATAGCCTCATAAAACATCTCCTGTTTTCAAATGCATCTAGCCTCCTATCAGGCTGGGTAGCGATGAGAAATTAGAACAGTGGATTGTCCAAAATTCTTTAATAATAGCTGGATCCACCTAGATCCATACACAAAGTATTACAGAGCTTTTTATAGCTTTTCACACAAAGTCTTGGTGACTGAGCCGAAATGAGTAATGTATGCCTACAGGGAATGAGATATCAAGCTGAGGTTGGCATATTTGAGCTTTTGAGCAAAGAACTGGTGTACTGTAACTAGTACTCTAAATTCAAAATAAAATACTGGTGCAGTCACGTTGTTTATGACTGTATTAGGCTATTATGACATTTATGTGGATGGTGATGAGAACTAATTTGCTATGAATACAAATGCTAGCTGGCAATTTCCTGCACTCCAGCAGCAGTACAGATAGGACACACATTTGAAGAATCTTAATTTGTGGGCATGTGTGTACACATGTGCATGCCTCATGATCCTTCATATTTAAGTGATACAACTCTCTCTACTGCCCTATCATTCAGCCAAAGATGAATGGCATGAGTAGCAAATAGAACCAAAGAACAAGAAAACACACTCAGTTATTAGTGACTTCAGAAGGTTGCACTGTTAGACTTTATCAAGTACACATTTGTGAGGAAGAAAAATGAAAAAACCTCTCTATTTTTCTTTACATGTCTCATCGTTCTTTCTTTGGAACAAATTAACCTATGACATCACTGAAACAGCAGATGCAGAAGCCATTTATTAGGCTTTTTGCCAATATATGCATAAAGCTACAATTATTAATTATGGACTTTTCTGAGGGATCTTGGAATCCCTGAACACATGCTACTTCCTGCACTACAAAGTGTGCCAATCCCTTTGCTAGCCACTAATTCTCATGTTGAATTAATAAAGCACCTCTGTGCACTTTTGTGCCCTTTTGGTTTCCATGTCCTATAAGGCCCGTAAGTGCTTGAAACTCTAGTCTGCATTAAAGCCACAGCTTTTAGGACATGTTATAATTACTGGGAATTTTGTGAAAACATAGTGTCATTCAGAATAAGGAGTTATAAGATGCAAAAGGGAATGCAAAGCTTGCTGGAATCTGTTTCAAATGCAGTGAGAGGTTTTAACTGTGTGTGCCAACACATTTGATGTAAGAATGACTTTACTGGACATATTTGCAAGAATGAGCCCAAATGTATATCAGCACTGCAGGAATACTGGTTTTCAACCAGTAACATTCCCAACAAGAACCTTTGGATGGACCTAAGCCAATATATCCACCAATATGTGCTCTCCACTTACATTTTTCCAGTAGTACAAGAGATTTCAAACAGCCCCTACTTTGTGCTGGATTTTCACTCATCCTCCTTCAGTTCTGAACATAGCACGCATTGTGGATTAGCAGTCAAAAAAACCTGTTTCATCAAAGTCTGATAATGGGAGTTTGTGAAAAAGAAATGGAATTTAATGTGAAAATGGGTATTGCTAGGGTTGCTGTACTGATTGCTTTTCTTCTTTTTTGTTTTTTTAACTGTATTCACTTACAGCATCTGCTTTGTGTTTGCAGTGAAGCTGCTATAAAATTTTCCATCAGCTGTAACTGGTCTGCAGAACTAAGGGTTTCTGCTGTACAGTTTAGAAATACAGATACTTGACCTTTTCCGTGATTATGTTTCTACAGCATCCTTTAGCAGCAAGGCTCACAGTCTAATCAATCGTATAGTAATTGTCCTAAAAATTAATATAAATTATTCCTCACACTGCGTAAGCACATAGCACTTTTATTTATGTCCACTGGCATATCAAAATAAAATACTCCTTTTTTCTTTGTGGCATTTGTAATAGGTTGGCAGACTTAAGATTTCACATGGAAATAAAAGAATTTCTGTGCACTGAACTGCTTAAAAAAAATCCAAATAAACAAAGCCCAAAAAAATCCAGAAAAAAATATCACAATCTTACAAATGAAGAGAACAAATGCCAAGTCATACTGGTAGATGAGTAGTTTCCACATAAAGCAGCTCTTTCAGATAAGAAAGTCATAAGAGAACAGGGGACAAAGCAAAACCTCAGACAGACCCAGAATTCAAGAAGATTAGGTGGGGTTTATGTGGTTTTACTAGTAAATCAAATCGAATAACACAAAATTTGAGGAAGAGATTGACTTGTGGTATTATCTCAGTCTGTATTGTCCAGCTAAAGATTCGACAGGTATATAGCCCATTTACATGCAGCTTTTTGCATATGCAGCAAAATTTATGTCTCCTCCTCAAATTTTATACCACTTATGTTAAACTTAAAAGATTGATAGCACTGCTGTTCTCATGAAGGTCAAACAGGTAATGCAAACTTCTGCTCCTTTTAGTTCCTAATTTTCTGTAGAGTTACCTCAATTGCAGGGCTTAGGTTTACTTTATTAAGGCCGTAGCTATGCTTAAATATGTCAGTGAAATGGGAAAAGGCAATTTTTCTGTATAAAAGAATAACATAACATTTGGCAATCCATACATCTGCATTATCTCCTTAATTTTCTTTTTGCATCAAAAGCATTTTAAAGCTGCAGTCATTTTCTCTATTCTCAATTTCTTTGAATAAAATTATTTTACATTTCAAGAACTTGGGCAAATATTCCCTTGAAGTACCTATTTCTTGAAAGAATAATGGAATTACAGAATGCTTTGGGTTGGGAGGGACCTTAATTTACTTTTTCACTGGGTCTTCATAGGTCCTCATTCTGAAGTGACCAAGTCAACAATATATGTACAATGTCCTTTTGTCAAATCATGAAAAGTGTTTAAAATTAGAAGTTTAGTCATTGTTTTAGCCATTGTTCCAGTTGGTTTCAGCAGAGCAAAATGGAAAATACTGTTTTTTCTTCAGAATTATTTTATTCAAGTAGCTCTAAGCCTAATCTACATTTTTGTACCCTTCTCCTTGTGGTAATAGCCATTAAACTAGATTTCATATTAAGAGCTTCAGAAAGATGGTTACCCTGCTCTGTTTCAAATTTCATTAGTCATGATAAGCTATAGTAAAACCTGAAAATTTAGAGTTTATGGCCTCTATTCTGTTTTAAGCAGAAGAATAAAGTAGAAGTGGAACAAACCCACACCTGGTTTCACTTTAAGATTTCATCCTACTTCTCTGTTACCTAAAACCGGTATTTGTCCAGTTTTTCAGGCTAAGCAGTCTTCTTCAGTGGAGAAAATTATGTAGAAGGATGCTGAGTAACAAGAGTACCAAGTCAAAATTTGTGTTTGGGATCCATTCCCCACACTGGCACTTTACAATTTTGTTACCAGACCCATCTCAATTTCTCTATCTTCTTGGGTTAAATAATGAAAAATAGGAGCAAAGAAGGGATATATTCGCATTAAGTACATGGAGATGAGCACCCCAGAATCAACTGATTCCTCTTCTGAGTCTGGCTGAAACACAACAGCCTTCAGTAAAATCTGTGCCATTTCAGAAGAATTTAAACTGCTCAAAGGAAAATATCACTAGAATAGAGAGTACTTTATAACAGCTGATAGAATTAAATAGAATAACTGACTCTCTTCTCCACCAAAACAAGCATGAAATGATAAAGTGGAAAAGAGCCTTGCTGTCAGCCATAGGATGTACCTAACAGACAGGCACATTGAAGATAAATGCTTTATTCCTGCATCTTTTTTTCTTGTGGGCTTCAGGAAAGGGCTGTGGAGGTAAGAAGGTAGACAAGGGGCTTTTATTGATTTTCTCAGCTATACTTGCTCTTGCTACTTATTAAGAACTGTGGAAATTGCCCACAGCTATCTTTTCCCATGTTTTTTCTAGCTGCAATGCTGTCACTCCTCTCTTTGTTCATGTCCTGGAAAAGCAGTTCCTCTAAGGACCACTGCTACAACAGCAGCAAACACCTAAGTCATATAAATGAAGACAGTAAGAGATGTGCAAACACCTCACAACATTCCAAATTCTCTTATTAATACCGCAGTCATTTAACGAGGTGGAGACCCTCAACCCAGTACCTACAGTTAAGACCATCCAAAAGCACTTGATGGCAAGGAAGACCCCAGAGGATCAGGCTGTAAAAGGCTGCCTTTTTTTCAACTATGGGTCTTATTTTTCAGCTAGAGTAAGACCCTTTGCAACTTTCCTTTAAGAATTTGCAATGTTGTCACCACGGCGGCAGCAGGGACAGCAGCTCTCCAAGCATCTGCCACGTCGGTGCTGGGGCCATCAGCAGGAACAGATTGTGCTGGAGACAGCTGTCCCATGTGAACCAGCAAGGCTCAGCCAACTCCCTCCATTCCACACTGATCACTGATGAGAAAGATTCACTATGAACTGAAGGATAAGTTCCTTGCAAAAGAAAAACAAACAAACAAACAAACAAACAAACAAAAAAACAAAAAAAAAAACAAAGCCAAAAAAAAAAAACAAAAACAAAAACCCCACACACCAAAAAAAAAAAAAGAAACTCACAAAAAAACCACCAAACCAAAAAGCCCTGAGCATGCTTCATGAGTTACTTTCCCTGAATTTCTTCCAATAAATGCACACTCCAATCTCATAAATATTCCCTGAGGAGCACCATGCATTCTGCTGTCCAGACATGGGGGGAAAGGGGAGAATTAAAAATAATCAACCTATGGATGACTAAATATTGATGAATATGGCATGAATTCTGAGGTGGGTTGCCCCCTCCTCTGTCTTCCACTTCCTAATTTACAGAATCTGCAGTATTTAGAGTCACAATGTCAACCAAAGTCAGAAGAAATAGAATTCTAGAAAGCACTACAACCATCATT
Organism: Melospiza georgiana; assembly: GCF_028018845.1. Taxonomy (NCBI): domain Eukaryota; kingdom Metazoa; phylum Chordata; class Aves; order Passeriformes; family Passerellidae; genus Melospiza; species Melospiza georgiana. The sequence goes on from NC_080432.1 coordinate 114,875,269, forward strand.
AGCACTCTCTATCCTGACTACTTATCAGACACATATAAATCTTGATGCCTATGTGACTCACTCTGATGAAATTAAATGAGAGCAAGCAGAGCAAATGCATGTCTACTGCTTTTATCTCTAACCCAGTCAGACAGTCATCAATATATTTGAGCTACTGCAATATATTCTGTAATATTTCAGAATATTGTTATCATTTTATTAACCCAAGTATCTTTAGTATTTTCTTCTTTATCTCCACCGTTTTTTAACGGATAGCCCCTCTCCAGCCCTGAGTGCATTATCCAGCATTTTATACAACGTGCTCCTGGTTATAAAAAAAGAAATTATTTTCAAATACACATTTAATTTATGCCTAATACAGTGAAAGAAGAATTAAAATCAGCCTGCACAAAGACAAGGAAGGAAAGCAGGTAAGAGTCTGTAAAGATATTAAAGCATGTGGTATCCCTGTTCATAACTGCATGTATTGTAAAAGCACAGAAGCTGTACATTCACACCAAATCAATCCTCTGTTTACCCTTAGACATTTTAATCTGTTGCCTTAAAAGGACAGGTGCTGATGAAGATTTGAAACAGAGACCAAATTAAGAAAATGACAGGAAAAAAGAATCCCTGCTGCTTCAAAACAGCATTCTCACCGGGATCACATTTCTTGAATATTCTCAAGGAGAAGAGCATATCATTTTTTATATTTAGCTAGGGAAGGTGACAGACTGAAATCAGAGTTGCTAAAACCAAAGCAGGTAGTGTGAAATCTAAGAAAGTACAGAAATGGGAACCTAAAATGAGGAAAGGGCTTATTTATGTATTTTTTTTCCCATCTTTAGAAAACCAGCACATTATTCCAACTGAGCTAACATGCTCAACTGTACTGCAGGATTACAAGGAAGCTGAAGACAAAGGTTTTATTCACAATTCTGCTCTTTTACAAGGGATAACCTCCTGTGCAGATGTAAAGTCAAGTCACGTCTGATGAAGTTCACTTCTCCTGGGACAGTGGACAACACTTTTGGAATCAAAATAGAAAGAGAAACCTTGATCCTGTATTGTTCAGTGTCCTGTACATTGTTCAGATCAAAATTTAGTATAGGAAGCAGTGCATGTAGATAGTTATTACAACTATGCTAAAAATCAGAAGTTTTACCCTTTTCATTTTCACCACTACACAATAAAAACATTAACTCTTTCTAACAGCAAGGTGTGAAATACCTTTAAACATCACTGATTTTACACCCCTTACTTTCTCTTACCACATGTAACTTAAAATAAATCATTGTCTGTGAGGCTTAGAAATGTACCTCCTCTAGATGTTTGTTTTTAGCCATGATGTCTCTGCTTCGTGACATCACAACTAGCTGTCATGAAAATTAATATAAGATAACAAGGAGAACACTTTGGGTCAATTCCTGGTCCAATTAAATTAAGACTCACACCATTCACATCATCAGGGACAAAATTACACCTTCTAACTTCCACCAGTGAAACCCCAGTGGGAACAGCTAAACAGAAAATGGCATCCAGTTTTTATGCAATGCTTGACAAATAAATTCAGCAGGAGGTTTACAATTTGTTTTCATGAAAACATGGATGAACCTATCTCATGCAAATAAGATGTCATGGCAGAAAAACATGCGTAAGTTGTAGTATTTTGTAGAAAGTGACATTTTTCACACAAAGCTTATGATTTTAGGAACTTATTAGTTGCTCCAGTGGCCAAACTAAAAGAGATCATTTTACAAATACGAAGAAAATTATTTTGCTTGTCCATTTTGTTTTGTTCTGAATTTCTACTGTGAGATTCTATTAACTCTTTTTGTTTACTGAGGCAGCAAGGGAGAGTATGAGACTCCTGGTCATATCAGAGAATTATCTATTACTACATCATTTTGTAAGTTTCTCAAACTATGTCTAATCATCGTTTCAAACTGAAAATATTAATGTAAAATTGTCCATATGATACACTAATTACCTACCTCAGTACTGTAGGAACATGAAAAAAAAAGTGAAATATAAGACAGAAAGCTGACAGTAAAAATATTTTAATTCTGTTTCTAGCCTAATATGTTAATATTCTTCATTTATCATAGAAAAGTAGGATGTGTGCTGACCTGGCACTGTAACTTTCTGCAAATGCACAGTAGCCAGACACTAATGCCTTTGAATGTTATTAGCACACTGTGGTGAAAATAAATGTATCAATAAGTAAGTTCTTAATGACCTTAAATGAGATGCCTCTGTGAAAGCAGCCAAGACAGGCATAAACATAATACATGGTGTTTAATTAATAAAAGAACGACCATTTTTAACTCCTTTGAGATGATCCCCTTCGGGCCTCAGGTGCACCATAGGTGAGAGCTTTGTGACAAAAATAGAAAGGCATTCTCTTAGTCCTAAAATAATACTGCCTAGAAGGCATTACTTTCTTCCTTTGAAGCAAACAGATTATTTCGGACTTTTACACAGCCCTAAATAGCCCATAACTGAGAAACACATCTGAGCAAAAAACTTTAAACTCCCTGGCTAACGAATGATATGCATACAGAAGGAGTAACTGCAGGAGGGTCACCTCTACTTATTTGCATTGGAGACTTTAAAATATGAGCATTCCCATTCTTCTTTTTTGATTACCTCTTATCACTTATTATCTCCTTTTGATATCCTTAACTACACAACATTTGTCAAACATCAGAAGCGCTTGACAGCTGACCCTTAAAAAATTAAAGAATGGAAAGTGAAATATGTTTCTGCAGGAGCTGAAAGTGCACAGCAGCAAATAGCTGTACAGATAGCCATACAGCTCATGACAACTACAAGAGCTGGCAAGAGGCACTTCATGCAATGAGGCAAATTCAAACTTATTTTATTGTCCAGCATAACTTTACCAAATTCCTGCACTTTATTTTTAGCATAGGATTAAGTGTTACCTCTCAGTGCTGCAAAGAAACTCAGTGAATGATGGGGTATTTCAGTGAATTCAGCAGAGCAGGAGCTGATCCTTCCAGGAATGCAGATGTCATAACACAAATGGGCAGCAGCAAGGCTGTACACTTCTAGGGGTGCATACTGAGAGAACTGTGCATTACCTCAGTGGAAGTAAAAAACACATGCAAGGTAGAAAAATACAGAGGAACACAGTTCTGAAATAATCAGACTGGTATTGCATATCTAGTAGTTTATCCCCATTTAGCATTCAGTGTTAAAGAAACTAGACACTGGAACTCATGGCTAAACACCTGATTTGCAAGCTGAGGTTCACTGCAGTCTTCACAGCCAGTTGTTCCTGATTATAACCATGCAAATAGAGTAAGACTTGCTCCTGTTTAGTTTAAACCACTTTGAAACCTGGATTCCTCTTGACATGCTTGTTCTTCACCAACAATTCCTGTTTTATCCTGCACCCTTCAGCACGGAGGAACAGGTGTGCCCTGACTAGAAACCTTCTGCTGCTCAGTGCAGAAGGATATTTCCTCACTTTTAACCTAAATTTTACCCATAGGGAGACTGCAATTACACAGACATTGGAATGCAAGTCCTGTGCTCCCTGATGTGCTGCATGGGAGAGGCTGTGGCAGCGCCAGATCCGTGTGCCCAAAGTGCTCTGCAGTCTGCCTGTGGAGAGTGTTCTTCACACGCAGGCTGCAGCAAAGATTTCACTCCACAAGGGCTCCCACAGTCACATGGGAGAGAGACAGCCATGCATGTTCATGGTCTGCTTGGGGAATTCTGCAAGAAATACGCTTATTTTGCAAGAAAAATAATGGTTTTGCTATTCATCAGCAATTCAAAACCAGTTTTTACTTTGGATCTTTCAAAGCCCCCAAGGGGTTTCTCTCCTCCCCATTCCTCATCAGTGGTAACAGCGTTTCCACAAGTTAAATCTTATCCTCCTTTACACCTATGCAACAAATAAATGTTCTTCCACGCTTGGAGACACTTCACCCATGATGATTTTATACAGGTAAAAGCTGCTCAAATTTATTATGATTAGACTGTCACTTCCTAAGCAGTCCTGTCACTGGTGTATGACATGAATTAAGATCCCAGGTTCAGTCCTTCAAGATACACTAGTTCATCATAAATAAAAGAATATTAAAAAACAAAAAAAAAAAAACAACCAAAAAAAAAAAACCCCAAAAAAAACCCAGAAAAAAAATCTCAAAGCAACCAAATTAAAAAAAAAAAAAAAAAACAAAAAAAAAACAACAAAAAAAAAAAACTTTGCAGTTATTTTAGATGAGGGTTTTAAAATGGGCTTCAAGAATTAAGTATGCTTGAGCATATGATCCTTCTAATTTCTACTTTTCTAAAAAAATTCGTAATTCTAAAGCAATTGGTAATCTATTTTATATTCCAGGGCCAAGAATCACATGGCTTTGTTGTTGTTATTGTTTCTGAATGACATCTAAACTCTAGCTTGAAGAAAAAAATGGCTTCCTCTCCTTCCAGTTGTAGAAAATATTTTGAAAAGATGACCCAATTACATTCAGAGACTGAACAGATGCATACGGAGGGATTAAAGAATAATTTTTATTTCAGACATTCCTGATATTGTGGGGGACCCAATTAATTTCAGCTACATGAGCTATGTGTGTCTGTCTAAAGCTAAAGAAGTTTAAAAAAAAGAACAAAACAATAAATTCTCAGCTTCAGAACCATTCTTCTTTTACTCAGCTCATCTTTAATTTCCAATTTTGCAGGCACTTGGGGATGGTGCATAAAGAAAAGAGACATTCCAACTTGCTTAATGAAAAGCACAGAGCCCAATCACCTTAGGCTGAGATCACAAATTCAAATTGCATCTTTTTTTTTTTTTTAAGTGGTATTTTTCCTTTCTCTTTTGCCATGTGGATAAAACACAGTGAGGTCTTTTGCATGGGTAATACAAAAACCTAACTTTTGTCACACCCTCTGCCATTTGAGGAGAAAGAGGAGCAGTAGGGAAGAGGAAGAATGTACCTTATTCTCCTTCACTAAGTAAGAATATGGCTGTGCTTACAAATGAGCCCTTCTTTTTTTTATTACTTATGAAAGGTATTTCCACAGTATTTACCACTGATATTTCACCTATTAAAAAATTATCTTTTCTCTGTGTGTGAAAGGCACTTTGAAAACTGCTGCCATAAAAAACCCCAAAAGACAAGAGAGGCACAAATAGACATTAGTGCTTATGAGAGGTAAAGACAATCTCGCAGTCATTTCAAAGGGGCAAGGCCAGGCCTCACCTTTATTCTTGTACATTTGCATTACTGACGTTATGAAACCAAGGCAGAGCTCCAAGTGAAGACCTGGTGGAGCAGAGCAAGGGTGGCTGTGGGTGCTGTGACACCAGTGACAGCGGCTCTCCCGTGCACCCTGGCTGGCTGAGGGGTTGGTTATGCGCAAATAACGAACACTGTGCACAGCATTCAGACACCAGCCTGCCGTGCTGTGCCAGCCCTCAGATGGAATGCCTTCCACAGCAAGGAGAGCTCCTGCTTTGCATTTGTGCTCGTCCACCTCCTGACACACTGGGTGGAAACTGGGAAACACCACCATCCTCCTCAAGCTCAGCCCCTGCCCAATATCTTTAGACTGCATCTCCTCACTGCCCACATTTCCTCACAACTGAGTTACCCTCTCCTTCCCTCTCCCCAGTGATGTATTCCCAGGCTTCAGTCTGACAGCAGGTGCTTTACACAATCCATTTGATCTTCTTCTCCCCATATGGCATATTTTCTTTGTTGTAAAATCATGTATTTCATTATTGGTAGGTTATTTACAGTATTTTTGATCTGTTCAACAAAACGGTACATGGTTTAACTGGTCTCTTTGAGGTGATTCTTTATTAGTCATACAATCCATTTTTCTACTGATTAGGGAAGATGAGTCAGTACTAAATATTCTATCTCCTCATGCAATTGATTTTTCTGTGCTTTTTTTCTCCCAATATTATTTTCTCCAACAGAGTTTTGCTGGCTACTTTTTATTAGTACAAATCATCTGCAGACGTCCTGGAGATTTCACAGCAGAGCTTCAAAGACGTTTTCTAGAAACTCTGGAGAACAAAGCAATTTTTCATATCTAATTCCATTCTTCTCTTCCCACCTGTAACTGTCAAAGAAAATCACAGCCATGCTAACAACGCAATACAAATGAACTCGGATCCATACAGACTGTTCTTGTGGAGACTCAGAGTCCAGAAAATTATGTATTATCCTAAACAATAGAAACAGGCAAAAAATATGCTGTTGAAGACCTCACCTCTTACAGATTAAATTAACCAGGAGCAAAAACAACATAGTTCCATGCAAGAACTTCAGATTTGCAGTCCCTGACAGGTTTCCTCCATCAGAACCCCAGACACAGCACCAACATCAGCCACAAAGCCACAGCTGGTAGCGCCTTCCATCAGCAGGAGAGACCCCAACCACCTCCCCACACCCCAGCTACCTGTGTCCCTATCCCCTAATGAATCTTCTGCTGACATTTACTCCAAAGCATTTCATGTTTTGTTCTGCTTTGTTTAAGGAAAAAAAAAAAAAAAACAAAAAACCAAACCACAAAACAAACAGAAAAGTACATTAAACCAAACACTTTCAATTTATATTATTTTTGGATCACTTCCTCAGTGGCCTGTCCATGGAAAGCTAGCATTTTGCGAACTTTCAACTAAAATAAGAACAATATTCAATACCAACAGGATGAAATGAATCAATCTGTCCATGGGTTAATTTACAAAGGCAAATTTCTCTTTCACAGTCTCCTTACAGAAATAGGAAATAAACTTCTGTAGTTCAGTATCCATTTCTGCTGGAGGAGAGGGCAGAACTGGGTCAGGTTGATGTTTCTTTTGGCATTCTACACTTTTCATAGGATAAAGCCTGACAAAGGGACAGACTAACAAAACTGAGCCAGAAATGAACCGATTTACAGGAGAGTAGTAAAACGAAAATGTGACTCAATCTGGTTATTATTCAGTATAACTTACAGAAGAAATGGGTCTTTGTAAAGTCTTAAACAAATTAATTTGCTTGCTTAGCAGACTTAGGGCTTGTTAAAGGCCCACTAAGGTGCCTCATTGCTTTCAGTGCTCTCTGGCTCATTGCTCTCTCCACACTGTTCAGTAGCTGGCTGTAATTCTGTATTTCAGAAATTTTCAGCTAACTTCATGTATTTTCAGAATAATTGTAGAATAAACTGAATATAAGATTGGGGCAGACAGGGAGGGGGAATCTGATTTAATCTATCTGGACAAGTTAGTCCTATCAGATACCCCATTAAAATCAGTTCTAAACTAAAATTAGCCTTTTAATCATCTGAGCTATATGACTGAGCCGTCATATGTCACAGACATCACACAAACAACCAGAAGCTAATGAAATACAATGTTGTACTTCAAACAAAATCCATCACCAATTCCTTAAAATTTCATCCAGGAACCTAGTGAATTTATTTATCTTTTTTTTTTTTTTTTTTTTTTTTTTTTTTTTTTTGTTAAATCCCATCTGATGTGAGTTAATATCGAGCAAGAAATCTCTAGCTGATGAGTTTCTAAGGAAATCTGTTACTACAGGAAACATGTTCACTTCTCTAACAGGTACAAACAAACATAACTGATGGGAAGAACACAATCAATAACACAGTTTCCAAAAATACTAGGACTGTTTATCTTAAGATCAGATTTGAGTGATTTCAATTAGATGCAGATCTGTTCTGTTATTTCTCATCTTTGCCAGCTTGTCAGATAATTGCCTCCCAAGCAACTGTGATTATCAGGTTTTCTCAGTTCAACTATTAACTCATTCTTTGACCAAATAAAAAAAGTCATGATATTTTGAGTTCTGTTTCAAAAGGACAGGAATGCATCACAGTCTGAAAGGTGCTAACTGTACTATTATTCAAACATATTTTGAACATCAATACCATGGCATAATAGAGAATTTTCTAGGTTTCTGTTACCTGCTGCTGCCTTTTGTACACGGAGGAGAAAAACATGGTTGTGCCAAGTTCATTGGTTGATACAGCTGAATATTTTTATTAATAATGACTACTCATCCTGCATCTGCACGTTATGACCATATGTTACTATGCTCATCTCACATAAGATAAGCACACATGTGCCAGAATTATAGCTAATTTACAAGAAAAATAAACCAAATCAAATACTTTTCACCTCCCATGTGTGGTACATGTTTACAACTTTCCTCGAATCAGAACCACAGGCTGCTGAGAAATAGCACTGTGCTTTAAAAAGAACCATAATGTTTCACCCTAGAGTTACAACATATGTTCAACACTGGCTTTTACAGAAGAGGATGTGTTCTGTTTCTAGAAGTCTGCAGAAGGTTTGAGGATCTGTCTGGATGAAATGCGCTGTACAAATACGCAGATATCACCAGTATGTTTCTGTCTTAGACAAATTTCTGGCAAAGTGGAACCTGTAAGAATTACTTAACTTTCTGTAATTAGAACATTAAAATAATCATGTTTCACCATGACAAAATATTACTGGAGACAAAGGAAGGCATTAACAATTGCTTGCAATAGGCCTTTCAAAATAAAAGCTGTCTGTACCTCAGAAAGGGGTATTTATTTTTTTACTTCTGTTACATATTTCCTTTCATGGAAGTATGTTGCAAAATAAAATACTATTCTTCATTTTGCTCTAAAAATGTCTGCTTTGAATTATTTAAACTATTTTAATAACTCACTGTTTTATCAGCACAAATAAATTTTGCTCACTGATCCATATATTTCTTATCTAAGTGAACCAAGCTACTTCCCCCTGACCACTTAGTGCAAGTTAGCCAGGCTTTGTGAGCAGCATATAATGATATGCAAACTAAAACCATAACTATGTCAATTTAAGGTCAAAAAGGCCTATTTGTGGTTATTATGGAAATCAGTTTAAATGCGAGGTGCCTAAACAATGCGTCTTTGCGTACTGGCTCAGCAAAAAACCACAAACAACCTGCCAACATCTGCTTTTTGAAGTGTCAGATAACATTATTTCCAGGATGACATCAAGGGCCTTCATTGGCTATGCATAAGGTCAGTGAATATTAACTTCATTTACACTTGGCTGAGAATTGGCTGGTGCCAACAATAGGGGTTTAGATCCTCTGCTGAGCAGGGTTAAAAACTGACAGAAAGCTGCCATTGAGGAAGATGGATGATGGTGCTGGCTGACCCTATTCCTCCCCAAGTGTCACAGCTTCGGCCTCCTTTCTGTCTCCGCAACAAAGGGCCCTTCCCGAGCTTCCCAGTGGCCTTCAGCTTTATTGGTGCTAACAGGCCCAGACGTTTTCATCGATTGGATTCCCTACCTCTCAAACACAGGAGCTTGCCCTCCCTGGCTAGCCAAACCTTGGCACAGATGTCTTTTTTTGTAATTGCTTCTCTGCTGTCTGTTGGGAAGGATGCAATCGGACAGGCGAACATCATGTCAACGCAGAAAATGCTTCACCGTTTATCTCAGTTTCCCAATGGCATTTTAAGGAAAGTGATACCGTCTTTGCCTGGGGGGGTGGGGGTTAACCCTTCCATAACCCAAAGTGCCTATAAATACAGAAAAAGAAGTTGTTGCAATGTTCCTGTAATAAAATTCTGCTGTATTTGTCCTACATGCCCATAATAAACAAATTATGAATTTTGTTTTCCCAATCAAACTGTTAAAAATCTACATCCCTAAGTGCAGAGAAATCAATTTAGTGTTGTTACTGTGTATCCTTCTACATCAGATCCTCAAGGGCCTTTTCAGTCAAGTTCAAAGTATAAATTTAAGGCTTGAATAGTTAATAATGCAAACATCTGTAGAATTTCCAGTCTATTTCAATCTGAGGGCACCAACTTAAGAAATATCACAAAAAAACACTAGGAGCTTATATGGATCATATCCATTACATGAAATGAAAATTATTCTAAAATTTGAATGACAAAATGACTAGAGAAAGGACATAAAGGAGACATAACAGAGCTGTAGACAATGCTTTCGGCTTGAAGAAAAGCAAAACTGATGTTCCTTCACTTTTTTTTTTTCAAACATCTGCTACTGGACATTAGCTGGCAAAACAGCAATGGATTTGACAAGCCACTTGTTTGATCCAATGCAGCAATTCCTGTCTTTCTGCATGCACCATGGAAACACACAGCCTCCCATCATAATTTATATATTTTCCCAGATTCTGGGCTGTGCTGCATGTGCCCTGTGCCAGAGTGATGGTTCAAAGGCACCCTCAGAGGCACCACAGCCTGCCACCAACCAACAGCACTACAGCAACCCCTGTTCTGCCTGACACATTCATGGCCAGAAGTGAAGGAGCATGGATTAAATGCTCCTTTTAACACTCAAGTTACCTTGCAAGGACTGGGCATAATTCTCAGGACTAGAACTGATAGAAAAACAAATGGGCAGGAAGACATCAAGCTGATCCTCTGCAGAAATATGGAGTTCGTAATGAATTGTGTGCAATAATCCCTTAAATATGAAGATAGAAATACAGAATACAGAGGAGGTCACAAAGTTGGGGGAAAAAAAGGCAATCCAACTTAGCAATTCATCCTACAGATGAATGGAAGTAACAGCCACCAAAACTACCTCTCTGCCATGACATGGCATGGAAAATGGATCAAATTATTTCAGTGCTCCAGTAACGCTTGTTTTTATAATTGAGGGAGGGGATCGGAGAGTGTGTGGGAATCCATCAAGTAAAAAAATCAAACATTCAAGTAAAAAAATCAAACATTCTCTTCTGAAGGAGAGGGAAAAATGGCACCATTTTCAAACGAGCTGCTATAAAAAATGAAAAAAATTATAAAAAATGTTTACCTCAGTCATAAAAACAGTAGAAAAGAAAACCCAGTCAAAATTCAGTCATAAAATAAAAAGATGTACTATGAAAAAAATGTGTGAAAGTAGCTGAAGTGATTTTTGAAAATACAGCAATACATATATTTCTTGGAATGAGATGTTTATTGCATACAGCCTACTGCAATATAAAATAATGTAATTGTGTGATTGTACACCAAGATTCATGATGACTTTTTTTCCACTACAGGAAGGGAATATTGTCACAGTAATGAGGAAAACACACATTTTTCATATTAGTAATTCCTATTAAACAAACTGCTTTTAGCAAGGACTGCAAGACTGGGCCCTTGCTCTTTGAGTTAATAACAGATGGCTATGACATGGGGCCAATTCCTGTTTTTCTTACTTTCACAAGCAGTCCCAAGGGACTCATTATTATTTATTTTTTTTTATGAATAAAGCAAGCAAGATTTTACCCAAGGGAAAACAAGCAGTTTTGCAACAGAAATGTTTGTGGTGTCCTTTTCCACTGGGTAAAAGCAGGGAGCTCTGCCTCGTTGCAGGAATACCCTGCCAGCCCCAAAGAAGCATAAAGGAACCCCAGTAGCAGATACTTGGAAGAAACAGAGAAAGAAAACTGGCACACAAGTATGAAATGATAACAGCTCTCAACAGATTTCCCCAATATGCTTCAGAAACTGTTATCAGGGACAGAGATTGGCAAGGGATTCCCAGCAGCACGCTTCTTCCATCTGGAGTGGGTGGAACTGCGATGTCTCCCAAAGCTGGAAGTTGCGGGGATTTTAAAGAAGACGAGACAGATCCAATTTTTAACCTACAGAGTCACGTAATAGAGCACAGGAGCTTTGCCTCCATGGATAATCACAGGAAAAGGGCTCTATTCACATGCTCTCCTTTTCAATCACCTTAATGAGCCGCCCTCTGTCTTAGTTAATAACTGTGATATATTTGGAAGCATATTCAAAAAAATTAAAAAATGAGAAAAAATGAGACATTTTTCATCATTGAGAAAAATGATGAAAAGTAAGTATCTGTGAAGCAGGTGCTTATCATATGTTGATGGCCAGGCTGTCCACTCACACAGCAAAGCATCACCTCCCTGACAGCCTCTACAGCCATAAACCACCACAGTCTGTTTCTTTAGCTCAGTACTCCCAGCCCTGTATGAGCAGGTGCCCAGCACAAGAAGCAGGAGGAGCTCAGACACACAGGCCACTCAGCTGAGGGTGTGTGGAACTGGTATGTGACACATCAAGAGCTTGCTTATACCCCCCTGTAAAAGGAGGTGTGAGGGTGCCATAAGGGTGTCTCCACTTCACTGAATCTAAATACACTCCTGATTCCAGGAGATGCACACAGCTGGCATCACTGCAGGTGTTTAAAACTCACTTCTGAAGAGATCATAGAGATAGCAAGATTGAAACGCCTCTTCCATCTCTGTATTTCAAAATAATTTACACTAGGGCCTGAGGATTCTCTTCCGCCCATGGAAAAAATTGCATTAGTATATATCCATTAGGTAAGCACATATAGCACTCCGAAAAGCAACATAAAAAATACTGCTTCAAGCTGAATGCTTAAGCACCTCGATCATAAACAGAAACAGAACAGCGACCTTTTTAATCTATATTTACCACACTAAAATGAACTTTTCTTAACTGTGCAGGTCCACAGTGCAGGAAAGTGAAGGCTTAACTTAAAAATCAAATGAGTCTAGGACACCTAGAAGGATGTCCTTCTTTCAGAAAGGACAGCCCGAGCTTTCTGTGTATGGGGAGCTGATCTGTAATGTTTCTGTGTATTCAGATGACCTGAGCAGGGTGTTTGTGCATAGTCCCAGAACAATGTCCATCAATCAACGTCAACATTCTTCCAAGCTCCACTCTGACTGGCAACTGACAGTCAGTTATCTCCTGAATGTTAATTAATAATGAATACCCTTGTCACTGCTTAAACACATAGAATGTCTTTAAATGGCAGAATTATAAAAGTGGGGTTTGTTTTGTGAGAACAGGTATTGCATTTTCATTTAGTCCTTGTACTAAGGAGAGAAATAAAATCCCTTACTCAGATACTGCACATCATTTGTGCTATCAGCCTGTGCTTTATTTTCTAAAAACCATTCATCTCTACTTGTCATGGAATTTTGAATCTTATCTTCTTGGATACATGATTTTTTACAACAATAATACACAGCACACAATGACTGTGGCTCTAAATATGACAGAAAATCTTTAAGATAAAAGATCAAAAGTAGGTATGTCATTGTCTCTTCCTATGTCACATTTGCCCAGGGAAAAGAAAAACTGTTTTAAAAATATGTCATTTCTCTCCCTTGTTTACCAGTATTATTCACTAGCAATTGCACTGACAAGACGTTTTCAATAACAGGACAAGTAGAGACTTATTTTAACTGACAAACAAAAGCAGACAGACAAGCACATACATGATTAAGACAAAAAAATTATGCCCTTTAATCAGAAAATTTGGTGGCATGCAACTAATTATAAGTGTTAAGTAAAGAGAAGAGACAGTCAGAGATCACAGATTGAGAATTCTACTCCATCTGCACAAGGGAACATGATTTCCAGCCCTGATTATGATTTTAAGCACGATACTTTACACTTCCCAGCATCAGGCTGCAGATGAAATCCAACTGAGATGTCCATAGGTGAGATAATTAGGCAACAATGTGAAGCTTTGGGATTTGCTAACAGTTAAAACAATATCCATTTCCTGTAGTTATCATTTGGAAGGACTTTATCACTACTCTTTTCTTCTAGTTAGTGCCAATAAAACTGACCACGCTTTGAAACATGTCAATTTCTCAATTTCTCCGTATAACAGACAAATGTGCTCTTGCACAGAACAATGTCACAATCATAATATACTCAGTAAATAATATATTGAATGTTATTTTTTCCTGAAGAGCTACCGATATGGAACAAACCTTTTCAAGAAATTGAACAAAAAAATAAAATGGAGATTTATTTCATTTCTTTACTGTGCAAATAAATCCATCAAGAAAAAATACGTTGACATTTTGAAACATGAGAAATCAAATATCTAAGATTCAATGCTTGATATCAGCTAAGAGGCTGTATCATGGGCCTGATCCAAGAAAATAAAATCAAGTAAGAATACCATCTCTTTGAAAGTATTCCAGTCACATCCCAAAACTATCTCTATGTAGAAATTAAAAACAAAATACCAAATATTATCTTGAAAAAAAAAATCTGTTCCATACAATCTTTTTCTTTCTAGTTACATTTTCTTACTTGATGTTTTAAGACTTCAAACAAAGCTATACATTCTAACAGAAACAAGGGAAAAGATCAATACATCTCCATTTGCTTTGACACACAAACACATCACTCTTATAAGCAAAAAAAGAATAAAAATCAGTAGAACTTTTTCTCCAGTTCTACCATTCACCTAATAAATGCATACATATATACACTGCAAATAATTAATCAAAACAAATTTATGTCAACATTGGAAACACTAGAGCACAAATAGTGAAGATTAAATGGTTTGTATTTTATATACAGGTCTGTGTGTTATATATATTTATATATATAAACAAATAAATGAAAAAGAAAGCTCATAACCTCAGGCATTGGAATCTGTCACTCCATATGAATGGCTCTAAGTGCTGCACTACGAGAAGAACAAGTTTCAGCAGTAGTCAATAAAACCTTCTAGCAGTGACTGCATGCTGGTTAAGAGACATGCATACCCTATTTGAAGCAAGAGATTCAAGCTCAAAATCTCCTCAGCAAGAAGAGTAATTGACCTAAGCCTGGATAGCATGAGTTGAGTGAGATGATGTAAATATGGCCAGGGACCACAGCCACATGCTGCCCACTCATACCATGTCCCACAGACAAATTTTTGAACGTGCAATTTGTTCCAGCATTAACAGAGCTGAGCCGTTTGGCACACAAACTGCCACGCTTTTAGGAATTCAATAAACTTCACTTACAAAGCCTCAGTTGCCAACATTCTTTAAGAATTTTCATGGTAGCTAAGCAAGGGCTCCGATATTTTATATTAGAGATTTAACGAGTTTCTCAACACCAACTATATCCCTCTGTGGACACAAATTGATTGATTCAAATATGCACCACACACATTTTTGTTAAATGTATCATTTTTTCTCAAAATATAACCATATAACAATTTAAATAGTTTAGTTAAAAAAAAACAAAAAAAAAAAAAACAAACCCAACCTGGTACAATCAGGAAGTTAAAAAAATTCTATGTTTACTACCCACAAATTAACATTAGCTGGTAAACTGAGGGATTTGGAGGATTGGAGGTCCCTTGTTATTTCAACTTTTCAGGTCAAGTGGATCAGGTCATTAATACAAGCTCCATACAACTCCCGAGTTTTATTTTGATGGTCCATCAGAAGTGGATGAAGGATAACCTGCCCTCTCCTACAAATGGGTCTAGACTTCCATAGGAAAATATGCACAATATGTGCATAATATGTTGTGTACAATATGTTATAAGACTGGAAATAAAGCGTATGCATGGTCATTTGAGAAAAAATTAGCTCTACCAACTCTCGGGGGGCATTTGCAGTTTAGTCACACCCTGAGGACACATGCAGTGAGACAGGGAAATGGATGTACAGCAGGTCACATGCATGCAGCCATATGAGGCCACACGAGGACACCCCTTTAGTCACCTAAACACCACCTGACCCCTGACATGAGTTTAATCCACTGCGCTCCATCCACTGCAAAATGAACACCAGTCATCTGGTGCTCACACTCCATGGCACATCACACTCACTACATGCAAGGAAAGAATAATAACAAGTTATAGCCACTAATTATGCTAGAGATTATATATTTCACCACTGGGAAATGTACCATCAGTGGAGTTTTAGGGTCCTGTTTATATTCACTTCTCTGTATACATTTATAGCAGCACAATATTGCAATTCCTAAAATTCTAATAAAGCATTCATTTAAATTTGTTTCATCAATGTAGAAGTTTCAAGTTTAAGTATATGCTTACACTTACCTAAAGCTTTAGCACTTTCCTCAGTAGGAAAACATCAACATATGATGTTACCCTCATTAAGTTAATAGGATTCTTTCCATTAAATTCTGGTGATTGTGCCCCAGCCTGCAATTCTACAGATAGTTTCCTGCATTAGGCATTACCTCCTTAAAACACTTATAACTTGTTTAGTGAAAAGTAGAAACCGCATTTTTACACTTTCTCAGTATGTTTTTTATGGTAATACATAGTATCAGAATTTTGTTTTATAAAAAAAAAAATAGCAGCAGCCAGCCTGCTGTAGACTTAGTCCAGCCTCTCTAAAGCCTTAGTGTACTTCACAATTGTAACAAAAAATAACTTTTGCATTCATGTATACTAAATGCATTGCAAAATATTAACAGTAATTATGTTTCTCAATCATGTACTTCCCTCTTTTTCCCATCAATCACACACATTTGAGGTATGCACTGGTATCAGATGATATTAACAATTGCAGTTAATTAGACTTTTACTGGATAAAATGCTTGGTACTATTATTGCAGGAGAGCCATGTCTTGCCAAGAGACACATGTAACTAACCCAAATCATGAAAATTACGAGATTAAAGTATCAAATTACCCTGGGTAAAAAACCCTGATGTTTGTTGGAGATCTGAGCAACTTTATCCTCCTTAAGACAAGCAGCGGGGCCACCCAGCTAAATAAAAATGTACAAATACATGCCCTGACAGGATATAAACTCAAGAAATACAGTATTTGAGCCCAATCCTTACTGCATGCAAGTTTTATACTTGGTTGCCTTTGCTACTCTGAATTAGACTTATAAATTGGCTTGATATTAAGCAAAATTTTCCAAAGAGAATATACGGTCAAGGAGATAATTTTTCCTAAATGGAAAATCTCTTCTTAATGAAGAAAAATAGAAGGAAAAAAGTGTTACGTATTTAACAAACACTCTCCTTTTTGTTGGTGTGTCGTGTTTTTTAGGGAGACTGTGATGTCAGAAGCAGTCATGAATGGAAATGTATACAAAAATACTTTCACCAGAGCCACCAGGCACACATTGCTGACGTGTCTGAGAGCAAGAAATGAAACACAAGATTACCACAGTGTCTGCTGTGAACTATTAACTGGATACTATTCACTTCCACATAGAACATATATTTTTCATTATTATTAGGTGCAAGAGAGCTCACTGTGACAGACAGCAGCAGCACAAAGATTAGGAAGTGCACAGGGATAAAAGCTTCTCTCTCGAATGTCTTAAATAAAAATGCCTTAAATGCATTTGCTACTGCTGCTGTTTGCACAATAATACTATGCTACAGAAGAAATTAGACACACCATTCTGTAAATAGGTTCTTTTTTTTTATGAAATTAAAGACAGGTAATGCTGACCTAAATAGTGAACCTGCCCTTTTTTTGATTCTCTTTGATGCCACAGCACTCTGTGAAGGATTACAGTAGAAATCATCTACATTTTCTTCCCGTCAAGTGCTTGGCTTTTAATAAGCTCCCTGAATATTCTTTTCTAATTCTTCGAAAAGGAAACTCCTAAAAACTGTTTTACTCTCAATTTGGTTGCAGTCTTAAGTTTTTTTTATAGAAGTAATACTTATAGTACCTCTAGGAGAGGCAAAAACAACACAATTAAGTTATATGTATATAACTTTTATAGCTTAATATTAAACTTCAAAAATCCATTTTGACTTTAAAGATAATAATTTGAATATGTTTTATTTGTTTTCAATCTAAAAAGTGTCAATACACACAGTTTGTTGTGATAAACTCTGTAAAACTTATTGTTTGTAATAACTAAATTAGCATTGCAGACAGAGCTTGCACAGTGCACGGCAAGCCAGCTAAGTCAAGCAGCAAGAATTAACTTCTTACTCTACAGTACAAGCATATTAACTGAAAACTTACACTAAAACTTTTACTCTACAGTACAAGCATATTAACTGAAAACTTACACTAAAACTATCTCCACACTTTCTCAAATAAAAACAGAAATATATTCTTAAGGATTTAATACTGCTTAATATATAGGAACTGTTGCTGAGGAGCAAATATTTTCACAATAACAGAGGAAGTTACAGATGCATCAAAATTCAAAACCTAGTCTAGTTAACCAAACATTTTGCCCACATTTTTTGCCCACATAATTTCCTTTTTTTTTTCAGCTTCAGCTCCAAACATAGATCTTGCCATATGGTTGTCTCACTTCTTAAATAAAAACCGCAAATTCAGCCCTTAGGTTTCCTTATTTTCAAAGAAAAATTTATACTTTGAACTACAGCCTTCTTGAACAACTTTCAATAGCATTTCACCACAGATATAATAGATGTTTTACAGATACATGAAGTAATTAGGTAAGTAGTTATTAACATGTTCTTCTCTTTTCTGTGATCAGTTGTTCCATTAATTGATCCCTACTTTCAGTTTCTCTGTAACCTACTATTTTATTTTCTCAGTTCCTGAAGCCTTGTTTTCTGGATAGGTTTTGCTTCACTTTTTCTTAAAAAGCTAATAGCCATATTCAATGGAATGCATGTACACTTATGAAACTCCTAATGAGGATTATATGTGACTTCTCCCATTTGTACTCAGAAATTGAAAAATACTTTGATTTATTTTTAGTGGCTAATTCTGAGAGGTTAACAGAAACCCTGGACAAAACCAAAAAACCCACACCAAAACAAACAAATCAAAAAACCCTCTCAGAATTTCCAAGCAAGCAGATTCTTTTTCATGTAGGAAAATTTGTTTATACTTAGAAAATGATAGCAAAGCCGTTAGACGCCTATTGCACCCTTCACAAAAGATTTCTGGGCAGGAAAGTTTGCTTGAGAAGCAAAACGTATGGTTTGGGCAACAGACTCGACAGGATGAGATTCCACTTGTAAATACCAACTAAAGCTTCATTTAGAACAAACAGCAGATACACTTTATGGCTCAGGAGTTAATGGCCCAGCTGTTGAGCAACCGTAGCTAATCCAGCAGTGGCATCCCAGACCCGTAAAACAGACAGCTTTAGTGCTTCTCCTGTAACTAAAGGAGATATTACTAAAATTCTCTTCAATTTCATTGCTTGTTTTGTTTTCATTTCAAAATCTGTGCACAGCAGTTGATCTGACCAAAAAAACCCAAACAACAGCCATGCAGCAAATTTAGTTGAAGAAATTCGTATTCATCAAACCTCAAGTAAAATGCAAAACTGAAATGAATTCCTGGAGACAGCTGAAGCTGGGAAGAGGGGCAGGCCAGAGGGCAGAGGAGAAGAGGCTGGAGAGAGAAAGAGCCCTACATTCAATTCCATTATCCAACAACCCCACT
This sequence comes from Melospiza georgiana, assembly GCF_028018845.1. Lineage (NCBI taxonomy): Eukaryota > Metazoa > Chordata > Aves > Passeriformes > Passerellidae > Melospiza > Melospiza georgiana. The sequence continues at coordinate 114,894,433 of NC_080432.1, forward strand.
TCCAGGATGTGGGCTCCTGATTGCCCATTTGCATCTGCAATTTCACCTCTTTCAGTTCTTCTGGAGCAAAGCTGCCAGCTTATTGGGAACTAAACCTGTCAGTAGCTCTGCAGTTAATTCATTTTAAGGAGCACTCTGATGGCATTATCAATGAAAACTAGATGGTTTTGGCTGCCTTCATTACTTATCGCTTTGACTTCTCATAATTTTACTTCTCCCATCTCTTTGTCACATTTGGGAGAGAACGTTGTATCACGAAACTGTGACGCCCTATAATCAGACTAATCAAACTAATTGAGATACTTCAGGGAAAGCAATGCTACATAAAATCGATTGTGTCTTAGGGCCAAAAGACAACACAGAAGAGACCTGAAACAGATTTTATGAAGCATGAAGGCATCAGTTTGTTTCAGGGAATGGCCAGTCCTGGCCAGCGAGAACACCAGCCATTTTGTGTTACTTCATTTGGAAAATACTTGCAAAAAGATCATGTTTAACAGTGGACATAGCTCCTTTCCCTTTCTATCCCCTGTGCTTTCACATCCAGAAAGCAGCTGAAGAACATGAACAAAGTACGTCAAAGAAATCCAAATTACATAAGAGAGACAAATAAATTTGTAAAAACCATCCTCTTTATGAACACTAGACTGTTTTGAAAGGAAGACATAGCAGGAAAATATATATTTGTACCACACCTCCCTGACAAGAAGGGAAGTCAGAAGACTATAGGGTGAATGATAGCCAAACCATTCAACTTTCTACAAATTATAAAAGGGGGCTTGAAGCAGAAATTAAAGCTATTTCATGCTAGAAGCATCTTCAGTAATTCTGACCATCTAGCTAAAAGGTCTTACTTTCACTTTAAAGTATCTAGTTTATTTTCCTGAACCCTGCTAGAATCCTTTGCAAAGATACCTACCTTTTAAACTTTTTTTTTAATCAAATAGTTAATATTCAGCTGTATGTGGTGCCTGATATCATATCCCACTGGCCTTTTTTTTTAAAAAGAAACAGAAATCTTATTTAATATGTTAGGGAATAAAAAGAGAAGGAGATAGATGCTCTAGTGTTGAACTTCTACGGGCTTCTGAGAAAATGACAAGACTCAGTGACACAGAGATACCCTCATTCTCTGCTCAGGTTCAATTAGCTGAAACTAATTACATTCTCTTCCCTAGAGTAATTCTGGAAGAAAGGTAACTCTTCTTCAAAAGAGGAAACATTTAAAGTCCTGATGATATAAATGCCATTGAAAAGTTTTCTACCATTTTCCCCATCTTCACAAAGCAAAAAATTTTCAAGTTGAAAATGCAGGAATGTCAGCATAGTTTACTTAAGTTGCAGGTCACCCACATCTTCTGTGACACACACCCTGAGCTGAACTCTACACCCAATTCACAATATGTGCAACCTGGGCTTTTGGGAAGCATAGTAATATTTGTTTTAATTACAACTTATTCACATTCCCATCTTAATTCACTGTCCTCTATTAATAAATGTGTGGCACATAAACTCCTAAATGGAGTAACATTAAAAAAGAAAACACACAAGAAAGAAAAAAAAATGAAAACCAAGGGGAAAAATAAACACCAAAAAAATAAAACAAAAAACCCAAAGAAAAACAAACCCCGCAACCACACATACTTTACCACAAATACATTGCACATAAGGCAAATTCAGTTTCTGGATCTGTTATCAAGTAATATCTAACAAAGCAAAGAGATAAAATGTTTGTCCCAAAAAGAAAAAAGAGCAGGAACAGATGCAGCTTGCTCTTTGGCACAGTGTATGGCACTTGACAAAGTTTGGAAAGAGAAGCCTGTAGCTCCCTTTTTACCTCACCAAGACAAAATGTACAAATAGCTATAATCCCCTCCTCATTTGGAGGCCAATAAAACAACTGCTAATGCATACCGTATCATAATAGGTTTAACAGTAAAATGCATCCATTTGGCTTTCCCTAGGAATTTGATTTTTTGGACTTGGTGACCAGTGATTCACGCAATTTCTCAGTTCAGTAATATTAAGAGAAGCTTCATACCTTCTGAAATATCACTCTACTGCTCTGATTGAATAAACTTAATTCTCTCCCTCTCCACCCCCAACTAACATGAAACAGATGGAAAATACATTATAGTAGGAGCTCTCATAGAATTATTTTCACCTTCAAGTATCAATCACTGATCACAGTGTATTCCTTTACATGCATAACATACCAAATGAACTCCACTGTGAGAAAAGTCCAAGCTAGACCTATCGGGAGTCCACCACAGTTACCGAGAAGTCCATTGGCTTTTTGTGGCTGGGGTTTTGTTGCTTGGTTGGATGATGGTTTTTTGGTTGACTGCATGGGGATTTTTTCCACAGTAGATGCAATACATAGTGTTAGAAGAAGTAAATACATGTAAGTACCTTTCTGGTACTGCTGCTAGGTACCCTTCAAGATAATAATTTAAAATGTACAATTTCCACAGCTAAGTCTAGTGCTACGCACCATCAGATCTAGGATCAACACTCAGGAAAGAGTCTCCTTGCACATAAGCAAAACAATCTGCAGCTGAAAGTTCAGAGGCTCACCTGGTGTCCTCATGTTCTCATGTTTGTTTCACACAGCTTTAAGATTTTGCTTTAAATTGCATTTGTGAGCTCTCTGAAATTTGGCTCTCTTACGTATGTTTTGGACCACTGAGGTCACAAGGATTCTTTGGCACTTGTACACTGAGAAGTAATCGGTGTACATTCAAAAGGAAAAAAAAAAGAATAAAAACTCAGTTTGAAAGATCAAGCAATGAAGAGGGAACACAGGGGACCTTATTTTCCAGGTTACGTGTTTCACCACTCACTATTGTTTTCTTCCTTATCCTTCCAAGCACTACAAGTTACTTACATTCATTAAAAAAAAAATAAAAATAAATGCATCCAGTGCAGAGTTGTGTATAAATCAAAATTCAATTGTTTTAGTATGTGAACTCAATAAATTTCACAAACAGGAGAGGACATGTATGCAAAAGGAACACATTATTCAATCACAGACAGCCAATCAAGCTAGCATAACACAAATGAAAATCCCTGCTGAGTTACAGGCTGAAGAGATATTTGGAACTACAATGTGGTCATCTACTTGTGCCTTTGCTACAACAGGTAAGGCATTATTCTGTATCTTTAAAAGACAATCCTACTGTGCTAATTCAGCAGAGCTTTAGCAAGTGTGAGAGAAGAATCACAGACGTCTGCCCATCCTGACAGAGCACAATACTTTCTGCCCTGAGCAGTCCCAAAGAAGTCACACAGCATGCCAGGTACAAAGTATTTGCAGAAGTGAGCCCTCAGACAGGGCCACAAAAGCTCTGGGTTAAGGAAGCACACAGCACCTTGCTTCCTCTTGATCTGTTACACAGCTTGACAGTAACAGATAGCCAGCTGCATTAGTGTCAATGCACACATAAGTTCCTCTCAATATCTGCCACAGACGCCGTATCAGTGTGCCAGCTGCGTTATCGGTCACCACACAGCTGATCACACTCAATGCCATCCCCAGCCCAGACAGGACACAGGGACACAACCACAAGCGTGTGCCACCGTCACCCAGCTGGGTCTGACTCGGAGCTGCCGCCTCGCCTGCCCGCCGCCCTTTCCCTCTCCAACACACCAGCCTGCCTCAGTACGGGGCCAGAGTTTGTTTTGAAACTCTTAACAGGATCACTGAAAGAAAAGAGGAAAAATACCATAAATGATCCTCTGGACTGCTTCCAGAGTAGCGTGCTCTCCTAGCGATTGCTTTGGAAGCAAGCCAAAAATAGGAAATGTTCTTGCAAATGAGCGCGCCACCAGGCTCAAGTGCAAGTTATCGTTTAATTCTTTTGTCAACATCAGCGCGGTTAGAAATTAGGAAGCCTGTTCAAAAAACAGGTTACTTGAATTCCAGTCACCAAACATCAATTTCTTCTCTATCCATCCCTGCCAGGCTCACTCAGCTCATGTCCCCCACTCCCTTCCTAAAATACATGGGCTTTTTTGGGATATTTTCTCTCCCTTATTGAAAGTCAAATAAAATTAGTATATTAATTACATCAAAGATAACTAGGTCTGTAATCAAGAGCAAATTAACTATAAAAAGGAAAAAAATCAGTCACTCAGAAAAAAAATCTAAAACCTCAACACAGACTTCTACAGGACACAGCACTTAATATTTTTAACAGACCTCTAATACAGTCTACTGAACTGTTTTGCCGGGGCAGTTTTTCACATTACAATTACTCCTAATGAGATCACCCTCTGCAGTGTTTAAGACTTCATCCTTTCCCAACAGAACAATGAAAGATTTGTGTGGAGCTACAAAGACCTCAGATCAACTCCACTCACTTCACCTTCTCCTGAATTTCCTCATAGGAACTCGTCAAAAGCAGAACTGTGTTTTTTCATGTGGACAAACTATTAATAAAGAGACTCATTTACTTTTTTTTAGGATGTCCCAAATCCTCTACAGTTTCTGAAGTCCTCATCAGACTGAGGCACCTCAGACTTAGTGAGCACTGCCAGCTTTGTTTTTGAGATGATGTAAATTTCTCCTCTTCACAGATTTGTGGGGGCTCTTCAACTTTTTCACTTACAGTATTTCTCATCAACTAACATCTGCCTATCTTGCAATAAACAAATGGTGATAGAACTCCTTGTATCATCTTGTGACAAAAATGATAGACCTTGTACCAAACAAACTGCAGATTCTCTTGTTCTCACTGGAAGTAAAGACAATAAAATATTTTTTCTCATGCTAAGCAGAAATGTCTTATGCCTATAGCCCCAGTAACAGCAAGGCTAGGGGTAAGTATAATTCTAGGAACACGGTTAACTGAATTAGTCATGAATCAGGAAATACAACTCTGTACTGCAAGTCCCTGATCTGCTAGTATTTTAAAATTATCACAATGATTCAACTGAAAGCAAAAACTTTAGAGAGAGTTTTGTGCAAAAAAAAAAATAATAGAAAGGATATCATACTTTATTCTGAAAGTTTGATATTCTATTTGAAATACCTGTCTTGCATTTAGTTTTACACACTTGACACAAACCTCTAGCTCAGTTTTGATTTTGGGTATATTCTTCCCCTTACTAACCACACTCATTTTGTCTACTACATCCATTTTAGCTTCCTTATAATTATGTGAAAGAACAAACTGTTTACCTACTCATACCTGATGTGATTGCTACAATGTTCTGCGATAGGTATGATTTACTCAGCCTTACCAAAAGGTACAAGAAACACATTAATCAGTTAATAATTTTAGTCCCGAACCTATCTTTATACTTACGACTTCAACCTTTTTCTTTAAATTTAAAACTGCATTGTGCAAGCACTGATTTTCATAATCAGACAGACTGACTGATTTAGATTAACCAGCATGAACTTCACAGATTGAGGATCTGAAGACTTTAAAAGCAGACTGATGATGCATTTCTCTTTAAAAGAAGAAAAAAAAAACAAAAAAAAAAAAAAAAACCAACCACAACATAAAAATCTGGTAGATCATGACCTACAATTTACAGCAAGCTGTGGTTCACTTACGTTCACAGGTGTCTCCTTTCTGCTGGTATCCTGCCTTGCAGATACACTTTCCAATAGGCACTAGCCACTCTCCCTCCGCGCTACAGTGCATCTTCGGCGCGTTCTCCGCCTCCTCCTCCGCGCTGCTGACACAAGTTCCTCGCACTTCAACTAAAGAGGAAAACTCTGAGCCAGTCACTGTGTCAGGAAAAATAGCTAAGTTCTCAATGATGGACCAGCACTTCTTGTAGTAGACTTTGACAGAGACCAAAGCAATGCAGGCCCCTACGTCCTGAAACGCAAGATAGAATCCTTTTTTGGACAAAGGTCCAATTTCTCTCACCTCTGTGTTAAGTTTCATTTTTCTCTCCCCAAGATCACCCTGGGTAAAACTTTCATCTGCTGCAATAGTGTCTATTTTTACATATTGGTTTTCTCGGATACTCCTGCCAGTGTCGTAGTCTGTTTCATAATAATACAAGTTAAAAGTTTCTTTACAAGTCCCCAGAACTCCAGGAAGACTGTTACAATCCCTCAGAGTGAATTTCAGTTCTACAAAAATCCTTTGTGCATTGCTTTTTGCAATCCAGTTAGTCCGAAGCCAGTTGTTTTGGTTTGATTCCATCACCTGGCATACCTGGTATGTTCGTATAGGAGTGTAGTTTTCATCCAGTCCACTAATTTCTTCCCACTAAAATGATAACAAACAGTTAGTAATAAACAAGAAGTATATCACCAGTTGTAACTACTGAGTATTTAAAAAAGTTTTGCACAACTCACATTTCCCTTCTTTTTAACAGTAAATTGTTAAAAATACTGTTAGGCACCTAAATGAAGAAATATATATTAATGCAGGAGTTGGCTCTCTCTTCCTTTATGTTTTTCCCACATACAACTTCTAAAAATCATTGTCATATCATTGGCATAGTTGAAATGGGCTTCAGAAAAGGCTGTTTAGCATACCAAGCTCTGATTTCACCCTGCGCTCACACAGATTTCTTTAATGTCACAATGGTTTTTGAGTGACCAAAGACCAAAAGGTGTGAGGCAGCTTCTCTTCCAAAGAAACCTAATGTTAGTGAAATCTTAGAAACTGAAATTACTTAGCATTAAAGTACATAAAACTCGTGCATATACAGCTTCCAGTGAAACTTGCAGTTGTATAGAAAGCATGGGATCAGGTCCTGAAACTCATGAGTCAGATGATTCTCACCCTATGTGATCGAAGTGGCATAGAAAGAGGGCAAGAGAAAATTGACAGAATTAAAATTCTGAAAGAAAGAAAACATTTTAGTTGTCTCCCTTTCTTTCAGCGTACCTTCTGCTTTATTTACAAACTGAAAACGTAAGTAAGCCACTGTTTGTCCAGGGGCTGCAACCCTATTGGAAGGGTTCATTCATTCAGCTGGGAGTTCCAATGAACCATGAGACTACATACAGAATTACAAACAGCCTGTATGACTGAAAGCTCTCTGGTTCAAAGCCTGAGTTTTGTTGATTCTCTCTCTTTAGGTTACCAACTGTGTAACGAGCTGGTAAGCCTTTAACAATCCCAGAGTCTTTAACAGCCTTTGGTAGCGTGGGAATTTGCACCTCCAGCAATGGCAAACCTTGCGCTGAAATCAACCGGGCAGATCTGCCCAGGTGTAACCAAAACAATCCTCCTCTCTCACCTTTTTCCACATTTCTTGTAACGTTTCAGTGCCTGCAGAAACTGCGGCTGTGGTAAATTAGAGGAGGGGGTGAGCTGTCGTCCCCCCAGGATACAGGCAGCCATGGCTTCTCCGGATGGCACTCAGCCCTCTGGACCTGTGTCAATAACGCACTTAAGCTCACGCCTAAGATCAGTGACTGTACTTATGAGCTTAATGGTAAGCACATGCTCAAGTGCTCGGTGGGACTCGTACAGTCGGCCCCTCTGCAGGAGAGAGCATCCACTGACATTCCCCATGCCGGCAACCGAGCACGGAAGGCATTGGCTTCCCACATCAGGAGCCACACAGTGCACATTGCCCTGCAAGCCTGTTTGACAGCAAATGAGACCATTTTCACGTTGTTGTCTGTTTCAGGAAAAAACAGATTTTTGTGGCTGAATTGATGCTGGAAGTTATCACCACAAAATACATCACAGCTGCAGATGCTGAAATGCACAGAAGTTGTAAATATCAAAGCGCATTTCAAGGACCTACAGTTAATATAGATGAGATATATACAGTGTTATGTATTATATGCATATGGAATTAAATTATTGAAATAGATTATTAAATGCTCATGGAGTTAACCGAAGTGATTGCATATGGAACAGTATTAACCTCTGAACAAAAGAATGTCCATCTTCATAACAGATTTATTAGAGCTGAATGAGTAATTTCTTTCACCTCTATGAGAGCTAGAAAAAACAGGACCCTGGACTGAGAGGGTTTTGGCTAGATTACGATAATAAAAAACATCTCCCCATTAAAAAAAAAATCCCATCAAGTTGACAAAAAAGGCATAAAGTCTAAAATTTTGCCAGGTAATGCTATGTCCTTTGAGGTTTCTTTGAGATGGTTTTGGGGTTTTTTTTTGTTTTATATTTTATCTTGTGCAAGCAATCTTCCCTTAAAAGACCAAGCCAGATTCTGCAAGGAGCTATTCAGTAAGACAATGAATTCCATCTTTGACATGGAAGTGACTCTCATGCATCACACAACAAACTCTGTCTCCTTGAGTTTTGATGTAGATTGCTCCACCAAAACAAATTCCCATTTCTCCTCAAAAAAAGCAACAAACAAATAAGAAAAGGCAACAAACAAAATACATTTTACAAAATCAACCTAGTCTTCGTAATACAACGCAAATGAGTTTTCTCAGAGTCAAAATCCTACTACATGAGACTAGCTGGCATCAAAGAGATTCTTATTTTAACAATCAAGGGAAATAATACATTTCACACAAGAACCACTACTTTTTCTGATCCCTAGCATTAAGCACTGGAACTATTTTTCCATATTTTGCCAAAGCAAAAAAATTAGGGAAATGTGATTTTGATGCAATTATGCAATCAGAGTGTCTGTAGCAAAAAATAAATCAGTACTTCAAGATGTTTTCACCTATGGCAGGTGAGGTCACCATTCATTGAAGTTTTCTTATAGTGAACAATTTCACAGAAAGAAAACTCCACTTTTCTTTGTCTTACTGCAAAATATGGTGCTATACATGCAAATCTGTTTGAATATGCCCTGTTCTATTGGTTTCAATTTATGGTATTTTAACTTCTTCGTTATCCTAACAGCATTAAATGTAGCATTTGCAGTTGAATGAGGCATTTAACGAGTGTCTGACTGATATATTCTCTACTGTGATTAAGCAGTAGTTTCTTTCAAAATTTTCTGTGCTCATTCCCATGAAGTCTTTATTGCATAGTAAATAATTCAGTAATTAAAATTATAAAAACATTTATTTTCAAAATTACATTATTAAAATGGTACTTTTATGTTAATTCACAGACAACTTTTTCTGAACACTTCCACACATGCAAATCTAGCAATTAGTTTTGATTCACTTTTAATTTGTCATTGAAATTCACTTCTACCTCTGAAACTCGCTTTTCACTATTTGTTGAACTGGACTCTCATCTTTCAGTATGATGATGTGCAACACGTGCTGACATGTCTTTCATTATCTACAGGTTAGCTTAATAGAAGTGCCACCAAGGTAATCTTCCAAACTCCTCTGGCAAAGGCTTTAATCAGTGCAAAACCCTAATGCTGAGGTTGTTGGCCATCATGCACACTGAGCCCGTGTTACATTCCCTCTGAAGCCCTCAGATCAGTTCCCAGTTTATGCTTGTATTGATACTACAATCTTGCTTTTAAAGAAAGACACTTCCACATTTTCATTCTTCTTATTTAAAGGATTTGTTACACTTTTATATCCCCACTCACACTTCACGCTCTTCTGGCTCCAGATTTCTTAATGAACTGCAGATTAAGGGACTGATCCCCCAAGTTCTTGTTCATGCAAGGCATCACAACAGATTCAGCAAGACTGTGCCCATGAGCAAGAACTGTCCATGTAATTTATGATTTGTCAGACTAAGTTCATGTAGGACTGAGTTAAGATAGGACAATATATCCATTATATCTTTCTGAAAATGTTCTTCCTCGAGGCTTGAGGAAGTTTTTATAACACTTTTAATTCAGACTGAAAGCAGGATTTTCCAACTTTACATATATAATAAATAAGACAATAAAACTGATGTTTCTAAACATCTCATTTTTATAATGGTGTAATTTACAATGGTACATTTAATAGAATGCCAAAAGATTAATTTGTACACAAGCTGGAGGTGGCCTTAACCACATAATTCATGCCTAGTTCCAGATATCAAGCTCCTCAAGGCTTGGGGATGTTTCAAGTTTGGAATGTCATTTCAAACACATCTGCAGTATAAATATTTTTATTTTAGAGCACTTCAATCTGTGCTATTCAATTACAAAGAAAACATCGTAAACAAATTTATGATCACCCATTCTACAGAAAATGAAAAACATATTTTTAGAAAGTTTCCACACAGAAGCAGATCTGTTGTTAGTAAGGGAAGAAAAAAAAGTGATTTAAAATATTGTGTTACAAATATACAGTGTAATCCTTTGTACAGCACAAAGAAATACACTACAAAACAAAAAAGTAACAAAAGTTTCCAAAGAGCCACTTGCTTTTAATTGGCTTGTACATTTGTACAGTGTAACCTGAAGTTTCATTCTGAAAATGAAGAAACCATAAACACTTGGTGTGACTACTGAGAGAAATATGAGGGGGACTAGTTTAAAGCAGGTCTTTCAACCGCTTCGATAAACTGACCACTCATCTTTAGGAAATTAAGTTTTGCCTGCAGTACTTACCCCATTGGGAGGAGAGGAAATCCATTCCAACTCTGTCTGTTGTGCTTTAGAGTCCAGCAGTATTACTAAAAAAAGGGAAAAAAATGAAAATCCACAGCTTGTTAAACATAACACGGGGGGATTTAAAACTAAGGAACAAAAGACAAATTTTAAAAAGTGATAGAATTAACATAATTTTTGTACGGATTAATATTTCTTTTTCCTATTGTTAAAAAAATTAGCTGCAACACCAACCAGCTATTTATTTGTAAACAGACAAATGATCGTCTACCATTCACATAGAAGCAGATACACATATCTGCTTATACATAAGAGTAAATACATAAATCTTTACAATTTCATTGCTTAAAACAAAGTGAGGGGTTTTTAGTGCTCTGAAGTGCTATTAATCAGTCATTAAGATGCATGCTCCCTCCCTCTCCTTTTTCATAAGGACATTTTCCATATGCTGGTCATTACAATCAGCTTAAAGCACACAGACATTTCAACACATTTCCAAGCTGTTTTATACAGGACCAGTCTATACCTCGCTGAGAGCCACATTGAAAAAGCAATGATCTTTTTTGAGTGTCAAAACAAAAATCCTTTCACAAGTATTTTTATTTCACAGGTAATAGCAATAATTCTGCAAATAAATGACGACCAGGAATACAGAAAATAAAAGACTCTGCAATTACACCTCGCATACACAAAATCAGACTAATTCACTTTATGGTAATAGCATCCTAAAATCTTCACATTATAGTGACATTTATATACAGAAAGACATCAGTTCTAGCAGCACCACAACTATTTTCAGCTAAATGTAACCCTACCTCCAAAAGTGGTTAATCACAGCCTAATAAACCAGCTCCTTAGTAGCATTCCTAATTTGAAGCTACTCCATATACCTTTAGCTAATAGGCTATTTATAACTTCATACACAGCATTTCTGTGCTGTCTAAGATATTTAGATGTGTGACTTAAGACTGTAACTTGAAGCAACTTTTGCAGGTCTAACAAAACAGTTTTAATTCTAGCTTTGGCCCTTTCTCCAAGGAGAATTTAATACAAAGTTACAGTGAATTACTAAAAAGATGCCTAAAAATTCATTCAGCAATACATGGAATGTTAGCTGAACACAAAAAGGTAGCTTCAAGGCCTGTATTTCAGTAATGAAGTGGAACTACTCATTAAGGAAGTTTGATAGCCTTCCTCTAGAAAGATTACCTGCTTATGTCATTAAGGTTGGATTCAAGGGGCTTTACTTTGTAACACTTTCTATAGAAAAGCAGGTGGTGTACGCGGCGGCTTGTTAAACAAGAACATTTATAATGGTCCTGGAAAAAAAAGGTACCACCAAAAATTTAACCGTTTCAGCACCAGCAGGCTTCGGCTGCAATTCATTATACTTTTTATTTGGCAGTAATTCTCCATCACGTAGCAACGGGTGAGCACATCAGAGAAAGAAAAGATAACAAGCAAACAAAACAAACAAAAAGAAAACTCACAAAGAAACAAACGAAAAGAAACCCCAACACAGAAACCCCTGCTCAGCAAACACCCCTTGTAAAGAGATCGTGGCGTTCCTTCTGGCATCCAGAGTTACCGGGGAAGAGCTTCCCAAGCCCGTGGCTGCTCCCTGCGGGGGGCGACCCGCGGCTCTCACGGCTCGCTCAGCAGCGCGGGCAGCGATAGCGGTGCGGGGGCCGGCGCCGGGGCTCCGCGGTGTCACCGGGAGCGCGCCGGGAGCGCGCCGGGAGCGCACCGGGGCTCCGCAGCGTCACCGGGAGCGCGCCGGGAGCGCGCCGGGAGCGCGCCGGGAGCGCGCCGGGAGCGCGCCGGGGCTCCGCAGCGTCACCGGGAGCGCACCGGGAGCGCACCGGGGCTCCGCGCGCTCCCTCCGCGGGAAGCTGCGCAGCGCCAGAGGAGGCGGAGAGGCGGCGGGCTGAGCGCGGCCGCGGGCAATGGGCTCAGCGGAGCTCCGGCAGGCGGGGAGCAGGCTCTCGCCTCCGCGGGGAGCCGCGCTGGGGCTCCGGCGCTGCGCGGAGCTGCGCGCAGGCGGGGCGGCCGCGCCCCCGCGCCGAGGAGCGGGCCTTGGTGGAGAGCCGCGGCGGAGCTCCGCGCCACAGCCCCGACCGACAGCCGCGGCTTTGGAGGAAGCGCCGGGACAGCGGCCCCAGAAGGGAGCCCCGAGCTCCCGCAGGCACGGAGCGAGGGACAGACAGCCCGCTCCCCCGTTGGACAGCCCGCTCCCCGTGTCCGCGCTGCACCCGAGGGTGCTGGCCGCTGGCAGAGGCTCCGCAGGTACCGCGGCCACTTTCTCGCTTAGAGAGACAGACGGACCCTGCCCCGTTCCTCTCTAGCATCTCACCGCGGCTTCTACTGAGCTACAGAAAGGAAACTCGGAAAACTTTCCAGCCTTTTACCCCTCCCATCCCTTTTCCGTACCCAGCGGGGAGGGGTAGGAAACCACGCGGGGCTGCTGCCACCACCGGCGGGGCCAGCGGTGAAGCTGCAAAGTTACTTTTTTGTTGTTGTTATTTTGTTTTGGGTTTGTTTTGTTGGTTTTGGTTTTGTTTTTTTTTTTTTTTTTTAACTCGCTCTTTTTTCCGCGAGAGTTTTCTGCGCTTGCAGCAGGTAGCCGCTATCAATCCCTGTCTGCCGCTCGCCTCCTCCTGACCCTCCTTTGGCTAGGTGATTTTCCCCGAATATACAGACATTATACACGCACGCTCATAGGTACAGATGCATATATGACCACCCACCACGTATCACACAGGAAAAGCCGGGATAGGCTACCAGCGGGAAGCACCGGCGCAGCTCCGAGCACGGAGCAAGCCCTCCGAAGGGCAGAGCGGGGCAGGCAGCCCGCACCCTCCCCGGCCACCGCCCGGCGCTTCTCCTCTCCCACCCCATGGCTACTGCTTCGTGCTCCCCGCGGGAGGGCTTCTGTGCTTCACAGCCCCTCCGAATAAACTTTCGAAATGCTGCCACGGAAAGGCTCCTTCTTCTTCCCCTCTCTAATCTCGCCATCGACTTCGTCTTTTAAGGGCAGAGCACATTTTAATTGAGGGATTTTTTTAAAGCTCCAAATGATATTTTATTGCATGCCAGAGGTTTAATGAAAAATACTGACGCATCCAGCTGAGGCGGGGGGGAGGGAACCCCAAACGCATACATATGCAGAGGCACCGAAAATGCCCTGCCTTCCCCTTTCCATGTCATGTCGTGTGTGTCTTCATTCCCCCCCCCGAAGATGGAGACGGACCTTCGCCTTCGGCTGTCAAGCGCGAGCAGGGCGCTCCTTTAAATCATTCCGGATTTTCTCAGCGTGAAAAAAGAGACTCCCAGATGGGCTTTGTGAATTGATTTTAAACACCTCCATCAGCCTCTGATACAAAACTGACTGATTTGTCTCCGTGCGCGGGGGAAACAAATGCGCGGGGTGCGCCTTACACAGACACCAGTATAGGACTGACGAGAGCGGGGAAGCTCCGCTGTGCTACGCAGAGGGTGTAAGAAGCCTAAACCTCTCTCCAGCGATGCCGGGGGAGAGCACACACACTGCAGGCACACTAAGCCGGGCCGTATGTATCCTCTAAACACATGTCCAGCCTGCACGGCTGGGACGTGCCCAAGGGCACCCCGACGCTCCTGCCCGCGGTGTGTGCCCGGCCCCCTGAGCCGGAGCGCCGCAGGCCCCCGGCGGGGAGCGCCCCGCAGCCCCAGCCCCGCGCTCTGCCTCGCCTCCCAGAGCGTCCCGAGCCCCGGAACTCGGCCCTCAGCCCCTGCCCAGGGAGCGGCGAGGCAAGCCGCCCTCCCCGCGTCTCCTCGGCAGGAGCAGGGCTGGCACGGGAGAGCGACGCTCCCCGGCACGGACACCCGGGATACCCGGGCCGGGAGCTCTCCCGGTCCCGTTCCTCCCCTCACGTGCGAATGCCTCGCAAGCCTCATTCCTGGGAGCAAAGGCAGTTGTCCCGGTCCCTCACACATACACACGCACAGCCCCCAGTGAATGCCGTGCTTTTTTCTCCCTCCCACCTCACTAAAAAGTATTTTTTATTTATTTTTTTTCCTGAGAGGGGGGCTGATAAGCAGCTGGCAGGGGCAGAAAGCTCCCCTACTGAGCCATCAAACAGACTTCGTGGGCAAAAGCAATAAATAAGCTCAAACTTTTTGTTTTCCGCATCACCTTACCTTCTTTTGCAGCCTGTGCCTCCCCCGTGTGTGCAAAGCGGAACAGCCAGACGGAGCACAAAATAATCCAAGAAGGGAGCCTACTTTGGAAAGCCATGGTGCAGGAGCGGGGTGATTATATATTTCTAGCTCTCTATTCCTAGACACTGCCACTGCCGCCGCTTGGTGGGTGCTAGAGGACGGTGGAGAATTTGCTGTGCTAGTCTGTGGCTCGGCGCTCCCTCCCTCCAGGCTGCCTTTCTCTCTTTCGCCTCCTTCTCCTCCGCCTCCGCGCCGCTGCCCGGCTCCCGCACCGGGCCGGCCGCCCGCCAGCCCCGACTGCAGCCCGGCCGCCCGCGCCGCGCGCCGATAATATCAATGAGGGCAAGGGGGCGGGGCCTCAGCCGCGGAGCGGCCCGTCCCTCAACGTGACTGACAGCGCCTTCTTACCAATCAGCACCAGCTATCGGCGGTCGGCGGGCCGAACCGCCCCCTGAGTCGCCGCGGGCAGGGGGGCGTGGCCAGCGGCGCTGGCCAATGAGCGCGCGGCGGTGTCGGGTGTCTGCCGGTGCCGGGGAGCCGCGGGCTGCAGCGCCGGGACGGAGGGGCTGAGGCGCGAGCGGGGCGCCGAGCCCGGGCGGCTGCCGGCGCCGTCCCGCACGCCTGGGAGCGGCCGCCCGGAGCGCCCTGCGAGCGAGGGGACACCCGGGCATCCCTCCCCTAGCGTTCCCTCTGCTCTCCCCGTGTCGCAGCCGCCGGGGTAGCGAGGGAGAGGGGTTCCGGCCAGGTCCGGCCTCTGTCCGAAGCCGAGCAGCCACCGGCGGGTCCCCGCGCTGCTCCTGCGCGGTGCCCGCCCGTGGCCGGGCTGAGCGCGCACCTGGGTCGCTGCCACAGAAAGGGAAACCTGGGCAGAAGCTGCGGGATGGTTCCCCGAGACAGCCCTGCCACGACAGCCAAGTTCCTCGGGGCTGACATCACTGGGGATCCCTTCCCTCTGTTGCGTTCGTGTTTTCCGCCCCGTGTCTCCGGTTTGCCCCAAATATGAAGAACTGGTTAATGGCAATATAGATATTGTGCGGGGAGGGAAAGGAGCGGCTGCTTCCCCCCTGCCCTCTCCGGGTGTAACCTGAAGCGCGTGTAATCCTCTAACAATGAGACAAATAGGAGGGGGAGGGAAAAGAAAAAAAAGTGAAACCCGAGGGGGAGAGGAACTTGCCAAATCTCTCTTGTCAGGGCTCATCCTGCGGGCTGGGAGAGCTTTTGCCGGGGATCCATCACGCCCCCACCCCTCCGCTTTCCTTTCTGCGAACCCACGCCCCGCTCCTTCGGAGTGAAACAACTGCGGGACACACACAAGCACTTACCGCTCCCCCCGACGGAGGCCGCGGAGCGGAGCGCCTCGGTGCGAGCGCTGCTCTCCCGGGCCGCGCCGGGGCCGGGGCCGGGGCCGGGGCCGGGGCCGGGCCCGCGCAGCCCCCGGCGAGAGGCGAGAGGCGGCGGCCCCGCTGCGCTCCCCGCTCCGCGCCCCTCTCGGCCCCGGCCGCCTCCGCCTCTGTCCCGCGCACCCTCCCGGGGCCGGGGCCGAGCGGCAGGACCGCGGTTTGTGGGTTTGTGCTGCCCCGCTCAAGGAGCGCGGTCCTGTCCTTTCGAAGGAGAGACCCTGCGATGTAAACAGAATTAGTGACTGTCGTCTCGGAGGCAAGCGAAGGCAGCGAAGAGGCAGGGGTGTAACTGCAATTCGGTGGCAAGGTTGTGCGAGAATCTGAAACACGCCTCGCGTAGATGCGGAGCCTCATGTAGAAAATGTTATGCCATAAATGGGAATTTAAGTTGGGGGGGAGGTTTGTTTGTGCAACCTTTAGGTAGATAAGACAAAATTAGAATTACTACTACAAATAATAGCAATATTGTGGTGCTCAGCATTGACGGATAAACAGCCACCATACTCCGGGCTTTGAGCGCTTTCCCTGCGGGCTGCTTGTGACTTCCGAGAAGGGTGTAGAGAGAGGCTCCAAAATACGCTGTATTTCCTTCACTTGCTGAATAATTAATATGGCTTAGAATATGACAGTTTTTGTGTTTCATTCAGAATGCTCTGTTGATAGTTTGGATACCATGATAAGTGTAGGCATAGTGCAGACTCTTGGTTTTCTCATCCTCTGCCGTCTGTCATACCCATCCTCATGCATGTGTACTTAGAAAGGGGAGCTGTGCAGAACAGTGAGTAGGCTTATCTTCTTTTTAAAAGGCTGTTTTAAATACATGCAGGGATTTTGTGACTTCTTGGCAAATTTTCACGGGTGAAGTTAGTTTTCACATTGCATATATTGTAACAGTGATTAACGAAGATGTAGGAAGTCTTCAATCTAGTTAGTCCTCCACAGTTTCCTAGCATGAAGTGCTGGCATTTATTATGTCACTTAGCCAAAAAGACAATTTTCACCCCAAAGAATGTACTAAAAAATTTGCACTGAGGTTTTGAAGGACTATGTTTATAAAAATGTAGACACTTACTAAATGGAAATATTTACAGGAGAAAGGTTTAAATGGTAACGAGGTGTCTTCCTGTCTTGCATATATTATTAGGCCAGACAATTATTTTCAATGTCACCTGCATTTATACAGATTATACTGTACCATTTTATATAATCTAATATTGTATGTGTATGATATATGTATCAGATCATGCACATATGCAAGTATTCTCAAAGTTATGTAAATTTATATGTAAACCACACAAAGGATGTGTGAGCGTATAACAAAATTAAATAAAAGATTAAAAAAAAAGAAGTCTATATTGTTCTTCCTCAATCCATTTTAAATTCCCTGTCTTCCTGATAACTGTAAATGAAGATAAAGATGACATATTATATGTACTGCTTTGTTAAAACAGTCATCGATGTATTCACTGTTACACCAAAACATTCCCTATACACCGAGAGTGTCTCTTAGTGTTGGGGGTGTTGTTTTGTGCTTCTCACACATTAAATCTTTGTGAAATTGATGAAGAATTTGAAATCTTTTTTAGTGAATTTGATTATTCCATTTTCTCTGTTTATTTTTAGTGTTTTCTAATACTTCATTGTATTCTGTAGGATTCACATCCTGTATTGCATCTCGTCCAGCTGTGTTAGATCTTCTGCAAAGAAAAACAGAAAAGAGATATAATACAACTGAATAAAAATACTCAGGCTAAATGGACTACAATCCTCAGATTTGGTAACAAAACCTCTGAGAAAGAAGAAGAAAAAAAGTGGGTAAAAAAGGAATTGGGAATTTCATTCAATTCAATGTGTTACTATTCAGATACCACCAAAATAAATGGTTAATGGGGAAAAAACAATGTAATCCAAGATTGTCTCTTTATTCTGTTTTTTTTCTCCTGTAGGTCAGATTCTTTTATTTTTACTTGTAGTTAGAATGATTTTCTTGACGTTACCAAGCTACCCTATGCTGGTACTAACTTCGTGCTAGCTGAGATTCTCTATGCTGGATTGCAAAGCTCTAACCAGACTTTGGAAAAATACTTAAATAATTTCCTCCTCCTTAAAACTGACCAACTCTATCTTCACCAAAACTTGGTCTGAAATTGTGGCACAAGAAATATGGGATTAAAGGGCTACACAAGCGTATGTGAGGAAATGAGCATAATTTGAAAGTTATTACAAAGTTCTGTTTTCGCTGATTTTCTTCTTGCAGGATTTATTCATTCTTTCTTTCTGACTTTGTGCAGGCCTGAAGTGAAATTTCAATAGTTTCAAAAAGCTGTTGAAGGTTTGTCTCAGACATCATTTCTGTAAATCAAGTTGAGTCTTGCTTCAGTCCACAGAACAGTGATCCTTAAGACTGGCTTTGAAAAAAAAAGAAAACAATCCTTGAACTCTGTTTTACAGTAGCAAAAGAAGAAATTAGTTTTAAATAATAAAAGAAGATATTCTAAACCCTGAGTTTTTGGCCTAATCTAAGTAATCCCTGAGCTGTTTTTATCCATGCACAAGATTTTCTATTAAATACATAATACATTTTTTTGTGAAATTTTTGTCAATTTTTTGTATACTTTTTATTATAAAATTCAGTGTCTTTGTCACACTTCACTTGTAAGTTGCATAATAAATCATTATATCAGACTATGCATTTAGTTTTGCAGATGTACTGGCACCTACATTCCAAATCTTGACCAGAGATGGATTTTTCATACACTGTCAATTTCAGATAATCTGGTGGATTTAAAAGTCAGAGTAACTCTATTATAGTAAAGAAGACAATGTATTAAATAAATATTATTGGTTCATAAAGAAATTGCAGAGAATAGGGACTGGCTTTTTTGAAAAGCATGCTCATATAAAAAGTTCTTTTTCTAGTTAAAATGCCAGTTTCGTTTTGGATTTTTAAAAACTATTTTAGTTAACTCTAATCAAAAATAGTGCCGTTAAGCTTCACACTTTAAAGTCTTTACTTATATCAGAATGGTAATAAAAATTCACTGTCAAATTTTCTTTTGGGAGATTTAAAGTTGTACTGTGCTAAATAGATACATAGATCATGTTTTCCAAATCTATGAATTTTCAATACACTTTGAGAAACAGTACAGAAATAGAGGTAGGATGGGGTATCATCTTGCCATTTAATGGAAATGAAATACATTCTATAGAACAGCGCAAATTAAATTCACATTAAACATACAGTGAACAAAAAAAGCTTTTGCCTTTGCTGAGGAACAAGAGCAGAGTTGTAGAGGGTCCAAAAGCATGCTGCATTTGGGTCCTGTGAGACTGCTTCCCCTGATAAACCTGAATTTGGAAACTGCTTTACTGAGCAACAAGAGCCTTTGGAGAGCATACTGTCTCTTTGTTGATCATTCTTCAGAGTCTTTTAGTATATCACATTGTGCTGCAGACCTTCCCCTGGGAAGCTCGAGCAGGACAGGCCAGTGCCATCATCCTGTGATAGCATCTGGAGATATTCTGAAAGGAGATAATTTGCCTTTCTCCCCTATGAATTAAAAGAGTGTCTTTGTGTTTGGAGGCAACAACGAGTATCTGCACCTCTAAGCTCCTTGTTGACTTCAATTCTTTGTAAGATTTAAAGTTTCAATTTTTCCTAGGATGTTTGTCATACTAAAAATTGCGCACAGAAGAGCCTGACCATAAGGGCAGCTAATTTGTATTTTAGTTAATTAGTTGTAAGCGACAGATAAACTCTAGCAATATGCTCCAGTGAGGTTAGTATCTTCCTGTTCTTATTCAGCACAAGTGACATCTGATCGCTTCCATCTGTGACGGTCCTGGATTCTTCTTTCAGCCCAGCTGAGGTGAAAAATCAGACCCAGTAGATTTCCTGTTTCCATATATTACCTCCTCTTACAGTCAGTCTCAATCTCTCAACTTCCTTCTGTGAAAGAGCATGAAAGCATCTCTTCTCTCAATCCTCCTTCTGTGTTAGGAGGTAGGAGGGGAAAGGATAAAAGAACAGATGCAATAACCCTTATTTAGTTCTGAAAGAGAAACTGCAGATTGCAATGGCAGGAGTTCCAGTGCTTTCACCTCTAGATCCAGGAAGTGTAGTGATGTGGAGCATCACTACTGACAGGAAGGCTGCCAAAGTGCATGGGAGAAGGTGTTCCTTGAAGTAGAATAATTTAAGAATTGCATCTCTCGGGAGTACAACCCTCTGCAGATTTCCCTCTTTGTCATCTTTCACGTATTCTCATACTCTTGTTGAGTTCCCATGCAGATGTACTGCCACTTCTGCTTTGGTCTGTGGATTTACCTCTCCCCAAAACTGAGCTTTCATTATCCACTGCAAGTAAACCAGATTTCTGGCAAGTAATACACATACTAATTTGTTGAAGCTTGTTTTGTCCTTAGATACTTGATGCTTGCCAGATACATTTAATCACAAGACCTTGCATATTTTATCCCCTTTAAATATGAAAGTGCACATGGTAGTGTGTTTAATGGGTAAGTAATGCTTTATTCAGAATGCATTTCCTTTTGGCTTGAATTTGCCAACTGTAATTTCAGGGTGTGATTTCTTTAGTATTTACTGTAGTGGTACGAAGGTTAATAGAAGTACCTAACAAACCGTCTTTCTACAGCCAATTCTGGTTTGTGTAAAATAATCATCTTCTCATACAAATGCAGCCATGATGCAAATCCCCTATGAAATTAAGCTACATGGCTGTATAAGGAAGAAAAGAGGCTTTGCTGTAGTGCACCCTAAAGGGCAGGCTAACCCCTGCCTGGCTCAGTAAATATGACAAATATAAATCACAGTATTGCAATATTGCCTCTGGTCCCCTTTCTTCCTTCATGCAACCAGATCAGCTATCTCTATACCCATGAAAACGTGCACCACAAATGGATAATCTCACCCCCTACACCACTGAACAGTTTATTTTTCTTTTAATTAAAATAATTTCACATGCATGTGCCAAGCAAACTCTTGGTTGTTTCCCATCTAAGGCCTGGGTTCAGCTAATGTTTTCCTGATGTAAGTGGTTCCATTGATCTAGATGAGAGCTAGGTGATACTCCAGCTGAATGAGAGTGACACTCTTAACACTAAGTATCTTTCATGCTGTTTCAGGTAAAAGCACTTATTTTCAAGAAATACTTTATTTGTCCTTTTGCACGTGTTTTTTCTTGAGAAGGTTATTTGAGCTGGAGTGATAAAAAGAGCTAAATGGTGCAGTGGGGTGTGGTTTCTTGCACATCAATTTTTTGTTTGCTCCTTCTTTCTCATGAATAATATGGCAGCTGTCTACAGTAATTCATCTGTCATTGTGTTGTTCAGTTGCTTAGAGTTAGGGTTTCTAATCCAATGCATAACCTTTCTTAATTCTGGCTACCCTGAATAATCTTTCACTACATAGTTGTGTACAATTTATCTGATAGGTAACAAATATATTTCTACTCATACTACATATCTTTGAGCATCCTATAATTTCCTTGGGTTTATGATTAAATTAACCATTTATTTTCTAATACACTTTGTTTTCTATCTCAAAACTAGACTGAGACAGATGTCTGCCTTGCACTCTAATTATTTTGGTCTTAACAGTCTTCTTTGGGTGGACTAAAAAGACTGTCTGGTACCAATTTATTTGAAACTTTGTTTTTTCCCTTCTAATAGTACAATTCAAAACATTAATGTATCATCTGTGATACGTGAATTAACTGCATCTTCTGTTGTGATACATGAATTAACATGTTCTATTTCCTTAAACTTGTAAAGTATTTTCTTTATTACATTTTACATCTTAATCTTATACATTTTCAAATATAACCAAATATACAAATAATGTTACGGGAATGGAAATTAATAAATAAATACGGCCGATTGAACCTTAAAACCAAATAATTCAGATTTATGCTCTCTGTGAGGTGGTATGATTTTGTATTTCTTTCACTTGTTTCATTTGTACACTACCAGAAAAATTTCTATACCTGCTGTATTACTGCAGTAAGCCCCACAGTAAGAAATCCACCTACCTAAGTGAATTTCCAGCGTTAAAAAAACAAAAACAAAAAACAAAACAAAACAAAACAAGCAAGCAAACAAACAAACAAACAAAAAAAGGTAGTCTACCAGACCCAGGGCATCTACCAAGGATATTCTAGAAGAAAAAGATCTACTCTTCGCTTCTTCATTGTTAACATATATCTTTCTAATCATCCCATATGGGTAGTGGGAGTTTGTTTTTCCCCCAAATGGTCACAGGCTTGTCAATGAATGTTGCTACACAACAAGCAAACAAACAAACAAACAAACAAACAGAAATACCAAAACAAAACCACCCAAAACTTTGCCATTGTGTGCTTCTTAAAATTTACTATCAAAGGACATGGCAGGCTGAGAGAGAATGAAGTCACCTTCTCATTTGGTGAGCTGAAAACGCCCTCGTTGTACTCTGAAGTGCTGGCAGGTCCTGTAGGATTATGGCCCGCTTTGAGAGCTGGCTGGTGCCCTGCAGGACCGTGCCAGCCTTTGCTGCCAGCAGCCCTGCCCTGTTGTGGTGTGCTGTTTTTCCAATACTGCCCCAGTCCCCTCTTCCTTCCCCCAGCCCGGCCTTGGCTTTGCCCCTGTGATTGGCAAGTCAGTGCTCTCAGGGTTTTCTCCTGGCATGCCTATGCAAAGGCTTTCCTCTCTCAGAGAGAAACAGGGGGGCTTTACTGGTGTTCCTGCCTCTTTGTCCTGCCGGGTAATGTGCCTTGCAGATAGCCAGCTGTAGTGTAATCAAGCTAGATTTTAGGTGCTTAATCAGGCTCAGCAAAGTACCCTGGTTTGTCACATTCCTTCCTGCCGAAATCAGAACATAGCTTTAAGTCTGCACTGCCTCTGCTGTACCTGTTAGTAACTGCTGGCAGCTGGCAAGAGCTTCATCTGAATTTGGATTCACTAGGAGGTTATTTAAGATACTTTTCTTTCAAAACAAGTACTGTACCGTATCTGTTCATACCGAGACTTTTCAGTACATTTATTTGTCAAATATGCATATGTATGTGTCTACATACATAATTTCCTCATAAATTCAGTAGTCTCAGATAAATGGAATGTAGAGATAATACAGCTTCATGCACGAAACACTGTTTACAGAGGGCCAGTCTCTTATCTCCTGTGAATTGACATAATTGCAACAATATTATGCTAGTTGGGGCTTTTTGGCAAGAATTCATGACAGTTACATAATTCATTACAGCCTATTCTAACCTACTGAAATCTATGCATATTTTTAGGTGTAGCTTGTACATTCTCACTGATTTCTGCTCTGAATTCCCTATTGATGTGCCCTGGGCTCCCCCTGGGTATGCTTCTGTCACTGTGTCACTTTGAGAGTCACTGTTGCAATTCTCCCACTTGTACAATCCTCATAGAAGTCAGAGCAGTGTTTAGATGCACATAAGTAATGGGGCTGGACACTGGTCAAGGCACAGTAGGTCCTGAGCTCTCTTAACAGTCCTTCACACACTCTTGCAATTACCACGGGCTGTGAGCCTGAGCCTTACCTGATGTGAACCCCTGGAATTGGTGTTTTTATGCACCTGCTAAGATATCAAACTTACGATGAGTAACGCCACTTAAAGCTTTCGAAATTTGTTTATCTGGATATTAAAGAAAAAATCAAGTATCTGGATAATATTAGTTTTTTAAGGGAACAAAAATTCTTCATTCTTTTGTGAGAATGGAGAGGTCTTTACCTCTTGCCCCATTAGCTTTACACCTGACTTTTCTAGGGGGCTGGGAGTTGTTCCTGAGCAAGTTTGACTTACAGTTGAGACAGTAACCTACAGTCAGGTAGGAGATGTTTGGACTGCCTTCTTCTGCACATCCTCACTGAGCTCTGGGTACTGTCACAGTCACTTTATAGTTTTTTTGCTCTTTGGTGCAATTACCGATGATGCCATCGGGTATGCTGTATTGTCTATACCTTACCTTTTTCTCACCTTCAGTTTTGCTGTTCATAGGGAATTACACAATTCTCAGAAAGTTGTAGCTTTGATTTCAAATGGTGTCTGTCTGTATCCAGATGGCGCAAAGCCAGAAGAGCTGACAAGGCGGCTGAAATAATAAGATTGTTTTAAAACTACATTTGCTTATGTTTTTTGCTGCTACATCTGCCTAGCATGCAGATATGTGTGATAACCCCGCTTTGCTGACAGTTAGGTCACATTAATCAGGCTGCTTCAATAACTGCTTCTTTTCACCTGTAGCTGCATATTGTTCTCCAAAGGAATTCCACATACTTCTGACCAGTGAGGAGACAGTTTTCCTTGGCCACATTTTGTTTTGAAATCAGTGAGTTCACATCAAAGTTACACTAACTTCAGTGACAGGTAAGATTGGTCTATAGCAGTGTGAGTGATATAAAACTCTGGAACCTGGCTTTTAATGGACATCTTAACACAGCTCAGAAAAGCAAATCCCAGCACAGCAGAGCTCACAGAATTGCTACAAAGGAAATAAATGAATGAAAACTGCATGATTAAATGCTTTCATCTGGAAATTTTGGTGCAATATTCAGAAACTCTACAAATTCTTCTAATTCATCATACTCTTTGTTTATTACTAATAAATTATTGTGGTGATGGAAGGAATTCATTACCCTTTCTACACACTTCACTAGTTGCAGGTCATTTATTAATCTGTGTTATCTGGTAAGACTAAAACCAGCTGTAATTACATTGTTAAACATTGATTAATAAGCAGCCCACATCACTAATACAAGCAAGAAGCAAGATAAAAAATCTTTTTAAAGATTTAGAGTAAAATTTGAGCATTCCTTTGGGAATAAGGAAATCTGGATCTTCATAAATATTCATTTTTGTAAAATTCCATTTGCTTTGCACAGCTGTATTTTTGAACACCTTTTGGAAACAGATTAACAAGCAAATTCAATTACACTAGAGTAAACGAACTGCATTCACAAAGTGGTATTAATGTACTAAATGAAACATTTAGAATGAAACATTTTTTTAGATAGTCTTCAGCTAACCATACTTTTTCATTCTTAATTTAATCATATCATTAGGCATACATTTGTTTTAAAATCCATTTCTGTTTCACAGATTTTAAAACAATATTGCAATTAGAAATACATTATTTAAAACACTGCAGATTCCTAAACCTTGCTTTTGTAGGTTTTCAATAAAGTCAGTTTGATTGAAGTGACACAGATGAAATTATTAGTTGTCAGAAACTTCGATTATTATTAAGGGTAAATAAGCAGAATGTCTCTGGCACTTGACAAAATTGGGGAACTGATTTTTATGATATAGCTTTATGGGGAATAAATTGGATGGAAAGAAGATGCTTTTAGAAAAGATGTTTTAAGACTATCCTCAATTAATCATAAATGACAAATCTCATTATAGCAGCACTATTGTTAAGGGTCTGTCAGTATTTCCATTACAAACCTGTATTTCAAAGATTTATAAATGGGCTACAGAAATTAACTCTGGGATGAAATTTGCTGTTCACACTCTTCACTATTAGATTATACTTTCCTCACAAAACTTTAAGAAAATCTGTTTTACCTTTTTCAGTTGGTAGGCTTAAAAAGAAACAGAAGTGAGAAGTTATGTTCCTTAGTTTTTTGTATGTATAATTTTTAAAAAGGACACAATTTAATAGATCAGGAGAACTGTGATTCTATGGCATAAAAGATCGAACTTGCCTTTTTCTCCTTTCTGTCCCTGAAAGGATGACCTATTTTAGTGTGAGTTCAGCTTGCAATAGGGTCTCAATAGGACTGCTGAAATTCTTTACTCAGTCTTCTAGTCCTTTTAGGTTATGTCTTTCAATTACATTACTAATCAAGGATTTGAGACCTGTTTTCTAGCTCATCCAAATGTGTGCTAATCCAAAACATGTTTGGCCACGGGGATCTTATAGGACTTTGAAGCAGAGCCTACTATTTCTGTAGAACTGATTCTCTAGGGTGCAAAAATAAGTATTGCCAGAAAGTCCAAGCAGTGTAAAGGTCAGCAGTGCTGCAGCTCTTCAGTATTATGACTCAGGAAGGTAGATGTCCTGTCAGGCTTTTGAAGCCTCTGACAGAGATGGGGAGAATTCCTTAAGGGCATTTTGAAGAGGACCAGAACCATGTTTTGAGATTTCTAAGTACATTCTCTGTACTCAAGGATGTTAGAGGTGATGCAGTTGTCCTTTTGTATTGCTCCATACTTGGAAGACAGGACTACCCACATACATATGTCCAGAAAGGTGATAAGTGCCCCATTCCTAGAAACATTCAATTTCTTGTTGGATAAGGATCTGAGCAACCTGGTTTAGTTACAGATGTTTCTGCTTATAGCACGGGGTTTGGCTAGATGACCTTTAAATGTCCCTTCCAACCCAAACTCTTGTACAATTGTATGATCTTGAGATGATGATAGGGACGTCCTTTTTCCTGGCACCTGGCCATGGGTTTTTTTACCTACTTTGGCTAAATCTGTCTTGGTAAGCCATGTCTGTGCATGTTGTCTCACACTGGTAGCCTGGTGGAAGAGTTTCTGTACCCCACTGCTCAACTGTTTGAGCCACCAAATCAGTTGCCCAGTTCCATCTCCCTGTGGGGAATTTCATCTGCCCATGCCCAGGAATAATTTAGGAAAGTACTGGCTGATCTGGCCACATTCTGCTCTAACAGCACAAATAGTTGATGTTTGGCAACATTCCACACTGTTCTTTTATTTACTAGTGCAGATAGAGATTTTGAGGTTATTCAAACTGACAAGACAGCTAGAGGTTGGTTTGGACACAACTGAAATATGTAATCAAGATGAAGTTTGCCAGTTCCAAATGAGGAAATCCAGCTTGAGAGGGCCAGACCTTCAAGCTGACAAAGACTGTTTTACCTCTAGAGCTGCTAGCTGTGGATGACCAGTGTATAGATGTACACTGATACCTGCACATTGCATATCTAAAATATTCCTGGTTTATAAGGAGGCATAGGCTGTGTTCCTGAAGAGACACAGTATTTGGCTGGCTGTCCTGGATGTGCTCTTTAGTAAGAGAAAAATAAAATACTCTTTTATCCCCTATTGCTGAAAAGTTATTTTCCTAATAGCAGCCTTGGAATAGGCACGCACTAAAGATCACAGCCTGCTACCTGGCAAATCAAGCTGCAAACGAACCTACCAATTACCACAAGTGAACCTTGCAGGGACTGAACAAGAGGCTGGCATGTGTGATCCATGTGTGCAACCATGCAGCATCTCCATTAACCACGTCTCTCACTTCATCTTAGATGTCAAACTTGGCTGGCTGAGTCAAAACTCAAGCTGAATTACCAAGACACTAGGTCTGAATAAGTAGATTGAAAAAAGGGAACAAAGTTCATGGAAGGAAGATATTCAATGTACAATGGCAAGTTTTTTGATGACATGGTTATTGTGTTGAAAATGACAAACCTGTTGTTTGCGTAGAAGACAGAATTCATGAAGAACAAAATGCATGATCTCGTGTTTTACTCTATTTAGAAAACAGTATTTATGATAGTTAAAATCTAGGCTGATAGCTTGGTTAATTTAGACAGCTGATGCTTAAGGTGTTGTGGAGAAAAAAAATCTTTCTACTTTATTTGAGAATAATTACCTAATATTTCAGGTGGAAAGTAGTTATGGTGTGTCCCTTTTTACCCATTTCTTGTTTGTCTTTATACAATGTTGGCCATGCTGAGGACAGTAGAAACTTTACAAAGGATGATGTTATCTTCTAAGAATATAAAAACAAATTCTAAAAGGGGTGAAACCAAAGCAAATGGTATAAAGGGAAGTGAGTTGAGTGAACAGACAAATAAGTATATAATGAAATTTTCTTTCAAAAATATTATCTTTTCCAGGTACTTAAGAGTGGTATTTTATTTTAAAAATAAACTTACTGAATATCTCTAAAAGTTAAAATATGGTACAGGCCTCTCTGCAGTATGCAGTGAGTCTTTTCTGCATTTTAGTGTGGTATAACTAGAATTAATGTGGCCAAGCAGTAAATTTTCATAGACATTCATAAATAAGTGTATGTTAACTTGTGATTGCTGATGATTTTTGAGACTGAAAGACGTTATATGTAAAAATTGTAAAGGTTATTTGTGAAGATAATTACTGTTTTAAAAAGTCCATATCCTGCAACACATTTCTAAAAAGAGGATGAGGATTATTTTCCTTTTTCCTTTATTCCATTATATCTGTGTCTGTTATGAACTAGAATCTCCATTGTAGAACTTAAAAAATCAGCCACTTACTGGCAATAGCCACAACTGGAACTTCATAGCATGGATGAGGATGAAGCACATCACTTCTGGCCTAAAAATTATTGATCTATCCAAACTTTAACAAAAGCAGTCTGTGATTCATTACTCCAAACATATCTAAATGTTTGCGGACTATTGTTAACTAATAGCCTAATCAACAAAAAATGAAGAGGAGTCACTGAGCAATGTTCATTCTAAGCATTGCATCTGCTTAATGACTCACATGCAAATGTTATCAAAAAGGTCCTTTAGCTCTGTCTTTCACTGCAGAGCTCATTTGAATATGCTGCATTTGAATTTTTCTCTTTTGGTTAGCCCAGCTTGGCTGAAGGTGTGTATCACACAGTGGTAGTGTGTGAGTGGTCAGGGCTGGCCCAGAGTGCTTGGTGTATGCAATAGGAAGTCTTTGGGGTCAGGAGCATGAGCACAAAAAAATCACTGACGGAGAAATTCCTTCTTTCTTATGGTCATACAGAAGAAATTACATGACCGTGGAGACTGAGGGATGGTGTTGTCCCCAGCCTGCTTGTATGAGTCGCTGCTGGGTTTTGTTTAAATCTTTACCAGTACTATTTCTCATGCTCACAGCCTAAAACTCAAAGCCTCCATGTATGCATGTTAAAGGATTTCTTACTATGAATAGGACTGAAGTTAGGAAAGTTAGCTTTCCTGTAGGAAATCCCAAAATAAAATGAAAATATTTTTCTTTTTGAAGGTTTTTGTCGTGGTGGAATTTTGTTTGCTTTCAAAGAGAAATTAGAAAAATTAAATCAGATTTTTCTTTTCAGAGAAATACCTTAGGTAAAAACTGTATATTTGCTTATTCATTAATTTTAATAAAAAGGGTTTGTTTAAAAAAAATCTCCCTAACCAACTGTAATTATAGATTGAGCATTATTACGAGGAATATACTGCAAAAATCTGCTAAATACCTATAAATGTGATTTAAAAAGTGAAACAACGTAGCGAAATATAAACGAAGATTTTTGATGTGACAGCACACAAAACTATGTGCACATAAATAAAAAAGAAACCATGTTCTGCTCTTTACTCCTGTTTGCATCTCCTCCCTCCTAAGGGTGGTACTGTTCCTGCAGCCAAACCAGTCCTGCTGCCTTGTCCCCACCTGAGCTGGTGCTGGCAGCTCCAGCCCTGAGCCTCTGCTTGCAATTACAAGTGTGGGTGGGATAAGCCACGGATGGTCACAGGTCCCTGTTTAGAGCCGTGCCCTGCTCCTGCTCAGTTTCTTAGTGAAAACGTAACAAAGAGAGTCATTTTCTGCAGAAATTTTGGCAGCAGTTTGGTTTACCTGCTAGGCTTGATCCTCTGGGTCTACAGATCTTTTCTCATGCGGGAGAGCCTCAACACAGATGAGCAGAGCACAAGGAGAAGCTTTTGGCCTGAATTAAGTGTGGCCTGTTTTAGATGATAATTTTTAATAGAATGTGAATCACCACCATGTCATCAAGAATATAGCGGAAATGCATGAGAAAATTCTGTCAATGGAATGCTATTTCCTTGGTATATCTTGTATGATTACAAATTGCATTTGCTGTAATTAGTTACAAATGTAATTTATTACAAGTTAAAATCAGGACTGAGACAAGTCATTAAAAATGTATAATACACAAAATTTTGTTTCTCCTGATGAATGTGAAGTTTCTGAGCTCAACTCGCCTCATTAGTATGTGACAGTGCCAGAACATACTTTGATCCAGAAAGCTACATATACATGCTGTATGCCATAAACACATTTTAGTTTTAATAACAATCCAAGAGGTTCAGCATATCACTTAATAAAAGATCAATGCAGTAATATGATTAACCACTCTGTGTTGCATTCTTTCCATTTGTGAGAAAAGATAGTTCAGGAGCTGCAATGCAGTGAATAGCAAAATGACTAATTGACAGACAAGATGAAGGTTTTCCTAAGGGTTTTTTTCTTCCTCCCCGCCCTCACGGCTTTCTTTGTTGTTAGAATGCTGTTAACTCTTTTGTTTAGGGCCTCTTACCTTTAAACAGGCTTGTGGAAGAGCTTTTCATATTTTTTAGCAGTAGATTTACTTGCTGAGTAAATATAGCTGATGAAAGAAAAGCTGGTGATCCATAAAAGACCAGGCTGCAGGGATCCTCATTAATCTTCCAATAGTTTTTGCTGTCATTCCTCTTTTAAGTTCCTCCTTGCCTTGTAAAGTGTTTGTGGAAAACGTAGGAGCACTTTTGCCTTCCACTAAGCAGTGATTTTCAGCCAGATCCCAACAAAAGCTCTGCCTCCCTTTCAACTAATTTTAACTTCAACTGTGTCATTGGGCAGGGTTCTCAGCTGTGAAAGGGGAAACGTTGTTTAACTGAGTTTTACAAAAGGAAGACAAAGAAAAAGCCAATTTTCTTGTTATCTGATGATGGTAATGTGACTGCATCACTAAATGCATAAGATAAGTAGGATACAATGATAAAGTAAATTGAAAAAAATATATTCAAATTTAAAGAAGAGACTGTCCTTTGGAAATCTTGACTTCTCTTGCAGAGATAATGAAGCATATGGCATGAAATTGAGAAAGTTAATATAATTAGCTGTGATGGATTATACTAAGATCTTGAGAATATTAGGATGGAGGCCTGCAGTTTAGCAGCTTTGGGATTGCTGAGCTCATAGTCTCTCAGCAGAGCTCAAAGCATGGTCTGCTTCTCCCAAGTATTGTTAAACTGACTCATATTCAGATTACCTCTCCTGTCCTGTCCAGGGTTTTAGTGCACCCATCAGATATGATATCAGTAAGTCTTTAGCCTAAGGAGTCACTGAATCATGGTTTGGGGTGGAGGGGACCTTAAAGATCACCCAGTTACGACCCTCTTCTCAAGGACAGGGGAACCTTCATTTGGACCATTTTGCTCAAAGCACCTTCAAACCTGGCCTGGAATGAAAACTTCCAATGATGAGGCATCCACAACTTCCCCGGGAAACCTGTTCAAGTGTTTCTTCATCCTCACAGTAAAGAATTTCTTTCCTCTATTTTTAGATGTCTAATCTAAATCTACCCTTTTTTCAGTTTAAAGCCATTCCCTCCTTGCCCAATCACTATTTAAAAGACATTATTTTAAAAGTGCCTCTCCAGCTTGCTTGAAGATCCCCTTTACTTACTGGAAGGCTGCTGTAAGGTCTGTCTGTCTGGCATTCACATTTTCTGGAAAAATCCCTTCACCCAGGATTTTTTTCCCTGGGAAGCTGAGAAGCCTCAGAGAAAAAGGAAAACAAACTCTTAACTCATTTGCTTCTCCTGTGTTGTGCTCACATGTGGATTGTGTTTGGAGATTGTTTATCCAACAGGTGATTGTTTCATTGGTTTCTGCTGTGGGTTGTTTTTACTCCTTGGCCAATTGGAGCCAAGCTGTGTTGGGATTCTGGAGAGAGAGTCATGAGTTTTCATTATTATCTTTTTAGCATTCTAAGTATCCTTTCTGTATTCTTTAGTATAGTTTAGTATAGTATTCTTTAATATAATATAGTACCATAAAATAATAAATTAGTCTTCTGAGAACATGGAGTCAGATTCATCATTCCTTCCTTCATCAGGGCACGCCACAAACACACTATCTCTGAAGTCTTTTTTGCATGCCCAATAACTCCAAACCAGCTTTTTCCCTTGGTCTTCACAGGAGAGAGAGAGGTGCTTTAGCCCTCTGATCATCGTTGTGGCCTTCCTCTGGACTCACCCCATCAGGTCCACGTCCTTCATGTGGGTCCCAGAGCTGGTCACAGCACTGTGGGTGGGTTCTCACCAGAGCAGAGGGGCAGGATCCCCTCCTCACCCTGCTGGCCACGCTGCTTCAGGTGCTGCCCAGGACACCATTGGCTTTCTGGGCTGCAGAATGCAGACTGCTAGGGCATGCCCATCCCCTCATCCACCAACACCCCCGGTCCTACTCAGCACGACTGTCCTCAGAAGAAGTCCCATAGAATAATTCAAGCTCTTTCATGGACAAGAGAGAAGGGAATGAAAGGGTTTAAAAGCTTCTTTGGTTCAAAAGGTAAGGAAAAATACAAACCACCAAAATTCAACTGTTTTGCATCAGACCAAGGGGAAAGAATTTTTGCTCAAGGTAGGGAAGGAGAGATACAATCTTAGATAGTGTCTCCACACTTTCACTAGGACAGTGCAAATACTTTGAGACAGAACCTATTCTTGGTCCTCGTTCAGCTGTACTTGGCACACTTATTTTCAGAGCTGTTTGAAAGTATTTTAGTGGATCAATTTTTCTAACAAAATGTAAAGCCTTAGGGAACTGGAAAATATTTGATCTTGGATTAGGTTTATTAAATATTTTTTGGTAAAGCAAAAAAAATTAAAAAAGAAAAAAGAGAATAAGAAATACTGTAATATTCTGGTTCAGCATCCCTGACAATCTTTTCTTTTGATGTGAGCATCACTGAGAAAATCAAGAAAGTTCCCTTACAGTAGAAGTAAGGATACTTGCTTCAGGAAATTTTACTGCTGGAGCCTTCTCTGGGACTGTGGACACCAAATTTTTTACTTATTTTCTTTTTTAATTGAACCAGAAACACAATTTTGTGAATATTGGCAGTCAATTGCTCTTTCTCCAATCTCCCACATTGCAGCTTTTCTGGTTTTTGTATAGTGCTGAGATTGTCATTGGGATACAATATAAAATTTTAGAGGCAGTTTTATCTGGCTTAGATACCACTTTATACCACTAAATGATAGTAATTTTGTGTAAACCATCTTCTAGAATCCATCTATAGTTAATGTCAGGTAAGCAAAACAGTCTTAAGACCTATCTAAGGATTAGTTTGAGCTCTGAATCTTTCCCTGCTTTTGATAAAGGGAATTAAGATTATTACCTAAAACTTTGTGTCTTTATGGAAGTGGACCAAGGTTGGTTGATATGAATCCCCGATGGGGCATCTGCTCTTCTAGAAATTCCTAGACTTACTTTCATTTTTATTCTGTGACCTAGTGAATAGTTATTTATTTATTTATAAAATTGGCAATAATTTTTAAAAAGCCATAGAAAAACATAGCTCTAAATTAAGAACTTACATAGGAGAATGAACTTACAGAACTTACTAGAAAAATGAAGATGTTAAGAAGAAAAGACTACCAAATACCCTGAAGGAAATATTTATTTTTATAGAAAAAACTAAGTGTTAATTTGTGTCTGAAATTTGATTTTATTTTCATTGAATTACTTGTACAAGTTATTTATCATTATCCCCAATGCTATAAAATGAGGCTATACAATAAACATACCTAGATAATAATGTGTTCAAGAGATGCTTAATAGATGTATCTCTCTTTGGTAACGTAAAATAATGGGGGGAATTTCTATTATTTGACCTCAAAGTGATCTGGATACTAAAACTTCTCCTATAGAAAAGAAGTCAGATCAGTTAGATGCAGCAAATATTTGGGATTTTACAAGCAAGCCCTCAACAGCTACAGAAATGGCTCATTCAGTGTATAGGTCAGCCTTAGACAGATGGCTAGTCCCTGAGAAAGCCTACTACAGTGAGTTACAGGACTGCCTGGGGCAAGCTCTCTTCATGGAAATGAGCTCACCTCTTCCTCCATTCCCAGATTCCTAATTTTTGGAAACACCTGTTCCTTAACCTGGGGCTCCTTGGCTCGAGAGAGTCACTTCAGCTGGTTCCTTTGTAGCCCTGGCTTTGTTTGTCTACCTTTGCCTGCTGGGTAGGGATGGAGGGACCTGTCCATCGGGGAGGAAGGCATTCACTCTCTGCGGTGAGGTTTGGGGCTGTTTGTGAAGAACAAAACACACGGGCCCTGGTTGTAATTGAAACTTGTTCCCAGTGCCAGCAGGATAAAAAAGACCAGATACATTGACTGTTATTTGCAACAGCCATCAGTACAGTGGTGCAATTATGATTCTAAGTGAAAATCTGTGCCTCAAAGACTTGTAATCTATAGACTAGGACCATGGAATGGCAAATAATACCCACTGGTACTCCTTAAAGGGATGGATGGGTTCAGAAAATCAGGAATGTTAGCATAATCCAGTCACTAGTGAGCAGGTAATGTTTAAAAAAGACCTAAAACCATCTTGATTCACATTTTAGGAATCATCAGCTCAATAAGGCCTTTTTATCTTCTGGCTCTCTGAGGCAGAAAATAACACAAAACAAAACCAAAACATTCATATAATGAAAAGTAACCCAACCCCACACAAAACAAAAGAATATAATTGCCTTTTTCACTGCTTGGTTCCAAGGTATAACGAAAAAGACCTACAGGAAATTCAGGTTGAGAGCTTTGTTCTGTGAACAAGACCAGTCCACTCTGGAGGAAGCTACCTGTGAGCTGGTGGACATGAGGCACCTGGCATGGCTTGGCTTGCAGGTCACCAGCTGCTCTCTGAGGCATCTTCAGCAAGTTGGCTGTAGCCTCATTCTCTCAGGGTGCAGAACACAGCGCTACCTCTGCTGGTGAATGCTGAGACAATCAGTGTGCTGTCTTATTTTCCTGTTTTAAAAATACACAAGTGAAAATAAAAATGGAAGGGTGAAAGCTGGGTGGAATAGAGCCTCCAGAGGTTTTCAGGAGAACCAGCCAGTTCCAACACCACAGTTTCTGTTCTGTGTTCTCAGTGGTGCTCTGGGATGTGTGGCTGATCTGACCAGGTCCATCTCCTCCGCTGCTCTTGCTGAGGCTGGGCTCAAACATCTGGGCAGTTCTGCTTTTGCTGCCATTCTCATTGCTCTCAGGACTGAAAAACAGAAAGGAAGAGAGCGAGAAAAGGAGTGACAGCAACAAGAATCTGAGGAAAACACAGAAATGTGCTGCAGGAATGAAAGAGGATAAAGATCTCTTTTTCTGTGTTTGTAACTCTGTGAGCTAATGATCAGGTATCCTTTGTGGGTACATCCTGCTGATCATGAATGCTTAATGGAAGTGTTTTGATGACAGTTGTGATAACAATTACATAAACAGTAACAGCGCCTTTTCGGTTTTTTTTTTCCTTTTTTTCTCAGACTCACTACTGAGGCCATTTGAGAGGAAAAGATTTTCTTTTAAAGCTTTGAGAAGTAGGGCTACAGATGGAATATAATATCCAAGACTATTTCATTCAAAATTTATCTCCTTTTCTGTAATATTGATTTTGGTGCATTTTTTTTTTTCAGTCTAACCCAGTCTTCACATAGGTGTTGAGCTTTATTAAGATTTTTGTCATGTGAATGAGGGGTTTTTTTCCCATTTTCATACGGCTTTCTTTAAACAGTGGGTGTATTGTTTTATGAATTTTTGACTGCTTTGAACAACTGAATTCAGCATTAGGCAAAATTTTCAAGGCCAGAGATTTACTATAGGAAAATAAGGAAACAATAAGGCACACTGGTCAGCCTTGCAGGCAGGTGGCTCAGCACTTGCAGCCACACAGTTGGGAAGTGTTTTGAAGGCATCCAGAAAAAGGTTGAAAGTAAGACAATGAGTTAGGATTGCAAATGTTTACAAGGATACCTTTCCAAATGTGAGTTAAAAAAAAAATAAAGAAAACCACAAAGAGAAAAAGAACACAAGGGCTTGACATAAAAATTAAAGAACTGCATTTAACAGAATGAAATTGGCTAAGATAAGCCATGAAAGGCTCTTCCTTGAATGTGAAAGCAAGAGTCAGGATTCAGTGCAAGGAAGAGGGAAAGAAAATTCAGGAGAAGAGAGAGAGGGATGGATTGAATTGGTCAAAGTGCCAAACGATAAAAAAAATCTTTACAGAACCATTTTGAATGTATTGAAAGAGAAAAATTAACTGTCTCAGGTCCTGTGAGAGGGATGCAATGCTAACTGAAATGACCAGTGACAGGAACCAGCTGAAACAGACAGAAAGAATAGAAAAGGTTTCAACCAAGAGATATTTCACAATATTTAGACACATTCTGGAAATAAAGATCTGGGGAAAAGTCTAAAAAGACTTAAAACTATTAATCTTCATTAACTATTAAGCAAGTCTAAATGACTATTTAGCTTTAATTGTTCATACTGATTTCTGTGGTGGCTAGGTGATAGATGTGATTGACAGATAGGTCTTTGCTTTTTTCAGCAAAAAGGAAAAAAATGGAGAAAGTCTTGAAGAAAAAGATTCTATTTTAGCTGCATGGAATCTGAGCCAACAACTAGATATATTCAGGAATGTATGAGAGATGAAACAGTATTTTGATTTGTACAGGAGAAAACAGATTTGGACAAAGTACAAGTATGATTAGTCATACCCGAGGAAGAATAAAATCAGTTTGCATCTGAAGATAAAATTACCTGTAGAGAAAGAAAAAGAAGACAGTAATCTAGAACACAGTTTGTAGTTCCACCACTCTGAGGTTTCTCTTTTGATGAATGCCCTGAAAGGTCAGATGTTAGAAGCAAGAGATGATCCAGGAAAGTATCACAGAAACTAACTGAGACAAGAGGTAAGGAGAGGTCAGTAATATCAAACACAGCTGATAGATGAAGATGAAATAGTGTCTGGCAAAAAAGAGTAATTAGAAACTGTATTAAGAGTAGTTTCATTGTACATACGAAGATACGTTAGAAAATAGCTCAGGTTAGAGAAAAAAATAAGGAAGATTTTATAAACAATGATCAATTAGCTCTAAAGTAGAAAGTTGTCAGGTTTTTTTCAGTGGCAAGGTTAATGTTTGTGTCATTGGGAGGAAAAGAACAGGCATTGAGAGCTTGTGGATAATGGAAAGAAATAAAAATGAACAATAGATTTATGGGATTAGAGGATACCTAAGATTCAAAAGGAGAAAGAAGAAAAGGGTTTCTTCTGAGACAGGATAGTAGAATGAAAGGTAGGGTAAAAAGTCATGTTTATTATCAAATGATATTTTGTATGAATATTGGTTGAAAATGATATATACATTTTCTTCAAACTCGTATTATCTTAATACTCTAGTGGATTGTAACAAATTTCTTGTATGGTGCCATGAATTATTCTTGAGAAATTCTGCAACAGTTAAAAAGCCTAAACAAACCAGGTTTTACTTCCCACTCATATATAACACATAACAATGTATTTCTTAAGAAAAAGATCTATTAATAGCAAAGGGCTTAAACATTTCTCAGTATGCTATGATGGCCCCGAAAATGTAGTGACACAGAAGTAGTTAGAAATATTAGAGTACACAACATTTCTTAAAATCATCTCTTTAATTTTCAACCCTGACTTCACCGAGTTTAGATTTACATAACAGAAAACAGCCAGGCAATGGTTCAAGGGATTTTTACCAAGCAGGCATTCCCCATGACAAGCAATCTGCACATCTATGTTTCTGGGCTGCATTCTCAATCACTTTTGGAGTGAGGAAAGTAAGGCAAAGTGCTCCTCAGGACTGGGAATGGATCCTGCCTCCCCATCTGTTACTAATTTTGGAGCTGAAGACCCCATGCATTCTTAAATCACTGAGCTTAAAACGTTGAGTATAACTGGTGTTAACCCTCTACACTTAGAAATGTTGATGTTAATGCCTAGATTTGGGGCAGAACGTCACTGATGACTAGATTCCTAACCATATATACCACCTGACCTGGATTTCTTTGGGGCAGAAGGTGATATATTTTGAAAAAGAATTGTTTTACACTGTGGTGACTGAGTACTGACATGGTCTTGAATAGTAATATATTGTAATCAGTCTCTGCTGTAGTACCATGGAGCAGCTAAACACTGAGTCACCAGTTAAGGGTATGCTCTCAGCTGTGTCTGATATTGGTGCTATCTGATCTGTGTCCTCACCATATGATGGCTTTAAAAGGCCATCCATTGCTTTACAAAGGTCAGCTTTTTTGGCCCAGCACTACTCTCTTCATCTTTTTGTAGGCAGCTCAACAGGACTGCTGAGACAACAGAGACAAAAGAGTAGGAGATGACAATTTCAATTTCATTCGGTGCAGAGTTCCATGGTATGGCAATAGTACAGAGCATTGCTGTACTAAGTCCTTCATTCTCAAGTTCTCTAACTTAGTAAAAATGGAGGTATGCTTTTGGTCTGAGTAATTTGTAGGTTTACCTTCCTTTTCTGCAGGATTTCCCAGGAGAAATACATCCACAAAACACTGGGCTTGCAGCACCTGAACTGTACAGATGGTCTGCATGTGCACATAAAATCAGATGGATTGACCCGGCCATATGTAGCCTACATGTCTCTGCTGCTCCTCCAGCTGAGCTGCCAGGCATCTGGAATTCTCAAAAGAAAAAAAGAAAAAAAAAATCTCCAAAATACTCAAATTCCACCTGGACACCATTTCTGGGAGGAAAAAGAGGACATATCAGGAAAAACCTGGACATATGGCAGCCCTAGTACAATCAGAATTGTTAACTAAGAAAGCAGTCAAATAAAATAAATTGTGTATTCTCTATTCTCTGCCTTGTACTGAAAATGTTGCATACCTGTCAATGTGATTTTAGGGTGATTCTTTATTTTTTATCTCTTTTATAATGGAAAATAGGAGAAAAAAGGGCACAGATCTACAGTGCATTGGGTTTGCAGTCTTATTCAATGTCTATATTTTCTATAGCATGAAGTTTTACTTTTCCTGTTCTTCCCAAGGGTCACTATCACATGTAGTATGAATGTGTATCCACAATAATTCAAAATACCTACAGGAGATCTGTAGCTCCTACTGCAGTCACAAAGCAAGCTCACTGGACACTTTTTCAACATCTTTATGTGTGTAAAACACAGTCACTACTTTTGTTACTTTGCAGCATTAAGGCAATGAGTGCTTTAAACATGGAAACACTGTGTTGTAGCAATAGTACAGATTGCAGATTATGAACATGCAGCACTCAGTGCAAAGCAAATACCCCAATGGCAAGTAACTACTGAGGGTGTGCAATAGTTGCTTTTAAACTACAACATATTGCCCAATTTAAATTACTTTAACTGATTATTCTACATTCCAGGCTAATTGCCTGCAAAATTTCATTATAAAAATCACAGCTGTTTCCTTGTGCATGTGTGCATGGGATTTTGTTCGTTTGGTTGGGTTTATTCATTTGAGAAAAGAGAAATATGTGCCTGAAACAAATTTTTTTTTCTGTGTTCAGGGAAACATTTATTATAAATGTTTAACACATTTATAATAGAATCAGTTTAAGCCTATTAGTCCTTGGTGCCCAAGCTTCCATCCCCACCATCTCTGTGTGTGGGTACTCACCAACATGTTGCTAAGGACGATGCTCCAGTGCATCAATGCCTAAAGACACATATGGCTTCAAAGCATATTGACTTAATCTGGGCATCATTTATATTAAAAAATGGACAATGCCTATCCTTATTTGCATATAAAAAGCCACAGACATCTTCAGATATGAATCAGAAAATCCACTTGGCATCAGTGGAAGTACATGATCTAAAACTAGCATATGGTCAACAGTTTGTGGAAAACAAGTGTTCTGGTTTCACACCTCTCTTAGAAGACACACACATAAAGCTTGTGTGTTGCACTTTCACTGAGTGCAAAATGGAATATATATCATCAAATAATTTTTTATATTCTTTATTTTGGTCTATATCTCTATTCAGAAAGATTAAGTTGTGTTTTAACTGAGCATTTAGAAAGACTAATAAGTAATGTTTTGCATAGAATAAACCACTGATAAAGAGCTAAATTTACCAGATGAAAATATGACTGATGTCTTAAAAGCCTACCTCTGTTACCTGTATAAACAAGAGTAAAAGCTGCTGCCTTACAAGAGTACCATGAACTCCAGTAGTAACAGCAGTGATTGTGGTATGTGAGCAAGATAAGCCTGGGAGTCGTGCCTTATATAGTAATTACAGCCAATCAATTAATCACTGACTTCTGTGCCATCTCTCCAGCTGCAGGCAGTGTCAGCTCTCTCCATAAAAGGCTGAGAGTATTCTCACTGTAACTGCAACCACAGCCCTCACCCACTGACTGGAGGGGCTTTTCTGGTAGGCACTATTTAGTGACTTTTCAAAAACACCTGCATGACTCAGAAGTTTGCAAGTGGCTTAGACACTTAGGAAAGTCAATAGAAATTATGCACCTCAGGGCCAGATTTTTAAAGGCTACTATCTTCCATTGATTACAGGAATTAGGAACCTAAATACCTTTACAAATCTGGCACAAGAGGCTAAATCACATTTGAAAGTCAATAGGAATTAGACTTCTAAGTGCCTAAATCAAATGAAAAAAAGACGTGTTTTAGGAGTGAGACTCTTTATAATTGTATTCCCGCTAGTGTAACTGCAAATTATGGGTTCAATTATTCCACTTAGGCACAGCTCAGAGGAAGAAAATGGTATGAAGTTGCAATACCCCAGAGGAAAGCAACCATTCCTAAACTCTTTCAGGAGATGCAGAATACTGCTTCATGAATTTTAGGCTTTGTGAGAGAAAGAAATCATGGTTTTAGTTTAGGCTGTTTTCCTTAAAGAATCAAGATAAGGACTAATGATATTACAGGTCTTTATTTCTATTTATAACATGTTGTAATTTAAAAAAAAAATATATTGTTTATTGTTTCCTACAGTTCTGAAAACTGATATGATACTTAACAAAAATAAAAAGAGCTTACAGTATAGGGACCAAATTATGTCATTATTTGAATGCTCACGTGTGTGCTCCAGTGATGTAAATCAGTAGGATTAAGAAGTAAAATTTTACTTAAGTACTCATTGTGAACAAATGTAGAAGAATATTTCCGTGAGTAAATTCAGGCAAATAATATATAAAACAAGAGAACAGAAAAGTGAACCAAAGAAAGGGAAATAGCAATAAGAAGGTAAAAATATATTTTCTAATGCCTTAAAAGACAAATAACTGTATAATGGTGACACAGAATTATTTTGTTTATAATTTTATCATAATTGCATAGGAGAGATAACCTACCAATAGGGCAGTTATTATTTGCAAAGGTCATCTCT
Source organism: Melospiza georgiana (assembly GCF_028018845.1). Taxonomy (NCBI): domain Eukaryota; kingdom Metazoa; phylum Chordata; class Aves; order Passeriformes; family Passerellidae; genus Melospiza; species Melospiza georgiana. Next base: position 114,935,696 of record NC_080432.1, read on the forward strand.
CTTCACATTAATCAAGGAGTTAACATTGATTGAGGTGATTCAAGAAAATCCTAGAATGAGAAGGGGGTATTGTTCAGAGAAAGGAAGAAAATAAACAGGAAATATCATGTATTGAAAAATTTGATAATGAGCCTCCAAAATGAAAACTGCAAAAATTTTTAACATTATCTCATTTGGGATAAAAAAGGTACCATTTATGCTATCAGTGTCAGATGCAATAATGTAAATATTTTTGAATTCCTCATTTGGAAGACTAACAATGGGAATTGAAGATGACATATAAAGAAAATTGCATAAAGGAGGACTATAGAATCACAAACCATATAGCAAAAGCAAAATAGGAACTGTTATACACTGAGTCTCACCATGCACAAGTTAGGAGCAACACAATGAAATGAACAATTAGCAAGTATAAAGCAAAGTAAATGAAGATAAACTGTTTTTCACACAAAATATTTTTACAATCCATTAATTTTGATACATGCAGTTGCAGAGCTGAAGTATAAGGTTGATCAAAAAGAAGAAGAGGACAACGGGTAATTTTAATGCTGTTGGCACAGTGGTTAAGTCTGAAAATTTCTAACTTCAGTGACCTCTAGAATGTGGGTTACAGGTAAAGGAGGAATCCTATTATTACTTACATTATTCTTATATTACTTATAATTATTCTTCCCTTAACATGTATTAGCTTCTGGTGCTCCTCTTGTTTTTTTTTTCTTGTGAACAAATTCATGCCTTGCTAAAATGTCTTTCCCTGGAACCTGACCCGGGGAAGACAAACAGGGAGATAAAACCCACTCTGGAGCAAGCAGAAGGATTGTGGGAGAAATAATAAACAGGAAATAATGAACAGGAAAGGGAGGAGGATAACCCTTTAATGGTCACAAACATAAGGGCAGGGAGGCAGCAGGAGACACCAAGCAGAGTGCCCCAAAAGCAGTCATCATTTCTGGGAAGCATCATCCAAGGACAGATGGGCACTGCCTGCTGCTGTCATGTGTGGAAATGCGATAGGACAAGTTAGAGTCACCCCCTGCTCCAGTGCACGTTCTCCTCATTCCAGGAATGACCAGGGCCAACAGGAAGGTGATGAGTTGTTAAGGCATGGTGAATCCTCAAGCATCACAGGTATAAAGAAAAAGAAATGAAGAAAAAAAAAAAATCATCAAAAAGGGGTTCTTGAGGAGGTGGAAGAGCAACTGCAGGTGGTGTTCGTGACACACCTGCTCGCCTGGTTGTGCCTCTTGCTGCAGGAACCACCAAGAACTGCTCCATGCCCATGAACACACCCACATGTGGACAAATTTCCAATAGTTCACCAGTCAGATGTGGAATGTGCTGTTCCACAGTCATAGTTTATCAACTTGATAATTACAGAACCGATTGATTAGTCTAGATGGAGCGCAAATGCAAGGCAAAAGAGTGAAAGGAGTGCAGGTGTGTGAGGAGCTGTTTCCAAAGGGCACTTCAGGCCTGAGCCCACAGGGGCCCACACACATCCATGGACTACAGTCCAGCTGGTGTCCCACCTTGCTGACATCCCTGCTCCATACACCAGGAGGATCTCCACCACCAACACACCTGCAGTGAAGGGCTCAGCAAGATTCTCCTTTTTGATGGCAACAGACAGAAGCGTTACTACACAGAACCCAGGGGTCCTATTGGCATATTTTTTTTTGGAAATGATAATGATGGTGAGATAAAAGTCTAGTCTAAGCCTGGCTTCTTATTTTTTGCTTGAGTTTCTCATCCTTTTATACAATAAGTCCTACTCCCTTTATAGCCAGTGTAGAGAGAGACACCTCCAAAAAGGGATTTATTTAATTCTGGAAATGGCTTTCTCTCATGCTAGGGTGATTAACCTAGATGTCTGGAAAAATATTGTGTAGCAGGAAGCAATTCATAAATATTGACTATTGAGGGAAAATATTTCTTGTTGACTGACTTGGTGCTGATCTGATAAAAGGGTGGATAGCTTTCATAACGTCAGATCTAGCTGTTAGATTGTAATCATAAAAATAAGTTTTCTTCAGCATTTGGTATAAAGAAACATTTAGAACCCTTTCAGGCTCATTTTTTTTGCAGGGTATGGAACAATAAACAATTTAAACTTTATTTGTACTGCTGTATTAATACAATAAAGCCACCCTCTGAGAATTTCCAGTATTGAAACACTTCCACAGCAAGTGCTTCATTTCCCATACAAAATAAATCAGAAGTCATATAATGCTGCAACAGAGCCCTGTCAATACCAGTTAGGAATACAAGGGGATTTATGAGGTGACAGCCTTCTGATTCCTCAACACAAGGTAACTCAAATTGCTCCAAGGTTTGATTTAAAATCAGTGACCCTTGAAGTTTACTCCTTAAATATTATAAAAAACTTGCTGCTAATTATCAGGGCCATTACTGTCAACAAATCATGACTTAGAAAACTGAACCTCTGGCTGTCTACTATCCTATTCATATATAGAAGATTTATAGTTGCAATTCAGATCCTGTCAAACCCTTTCATCTGTAAAATGACAGGTGTGATTTACACACATCACTTATCTATTAAGTTCAGTTAAATTCCTGGGCTGAATTCTTCATATTTTTTAACAAGAAAAAGTAATTTCAAATTTTTTTTTTCCAGTGAAATGGGCTCTCCACATTAATTGAGAAAACATTGCTGTGGATTGCACAGTTCTAAATAGAAAAGTAATTAGTGTTTGAAAATCATATGGCTTCAGTTCTTGTCATTTTGAATACTTAATTGAGTGTTGATCTTGCAAATATTTGTGTATATGAGTACTACAGCTAAGGTTAAAAATGGATCTACAGCTTGGTAGATTGGGTCTTTTTGTGATTTATCCTCGCATTTCCTTTTGTCAATTAGGGGATACATAAAATAAGAAAAAGGATAGTTTGTAAAATCAATTGCTTTCAGTTGCTGCTCATTAAATGATCTCAAGTTATAATCAGTGATGAGAGGACTTTTTTCTTTCATAAAGCTCTAAGAGAAGATTTGAAAATTTCTAAATGGTCATGTATCACTGAAGAGCTAAACTGCTCCTTACAATTAATCTCTTATGTTGCTTATAATAATATTTTTCTTTCTATTATTATTTTGCTTTTCTACATAGGGCAAACAAGATTTAAAATGGTGAGGTAGAGCTAATTACTCCTATCTGTTAGTCTATGTTATGCAAGACTGCCATTGTATTGAGTTTATGCTAATATTTCCGTCAGCTTGCTTTTGTCTCCTTCTCCTATATCATGGCCTTTAAATACTATAAGCTATTGATGATTTCTGATTACAATAGACAGGAGTCATAAAAATTTTGGAGTACAAGGATTTTTCATGTATATGTTTATTCACTTAGTAAATTGAGCTTTTCCATGGCTTTTTAAAATGGATTTAAAAAAAAATCATTCTTCATTTTCTAAGAAATTAAAAAATAAAACCTGTCTTGAAAGAAATGGAATCCCTTTCCTCCTCATAGAATCACTACATTACCACATTGGATTAGGGACTATAAGCAAGAGGTAAAATTTGCTAACATTAAAGGAAAACATCCCTTCCTTTTGTTCTTGAAATAGTTCATTTGTTTTAATAGAAGTTCAGTAACCTTCCTGCCTTGCATGGAACAGACTTCTAAAAGTACGTGGTATTTATACATGCAATTCCCTTTAGTACTAATTAAAACACATAATTATGTGTGCAGGATTTTCCCATGTGCCACCTGGTGAATTGCCTCTGATAGCAAGTTTCCAGTCTAGGGAGAATGTTGTATACAGAGGACAGCATGGAAAAAAATCCCAAAATAACAGAGAAAATGTAATGAAGCTATTAGGAAAAAAAAAAAGTGAATGAGCTTTTCTGGTTAAAGAGGAGAAAGTATAGTGGGGTATGTCATGGTTTTGGGAAGTATTCACTAAGCCAATTTAAAGACAACAATAATGACTTTTGATTTGTAGTGTCATTAGTTTCTGCTGGGTAGCGATCAGTGAACCCTTGACAGCTCCACACTGACAGATAAACATCAATTTCTTCTCACTTCTCACTCAGTAACTGCACCCAGCTATGGCATTCACCAGATTCTTCTAGAGCCAGATCTAGTACACAAAGTCTGCAGGAAAGGATCCCAAATAAGAAATGCAGAAAGGTACAATGAAAGAAAGAAAGCAAACAAACACAGAGGAAAGCAGTAAAGGAGGGACAAAAAGAGAAAGAAAAAAAGAGAATGAGAAAGGCAATGAATGGCCACTCAGAATATAATTTCCTTTGCTGACTAGAGAGAGATTGAAACAGTTGATTAGTAATAGATAACTGATTGGTAGATAGCTAAAAAAAAAAAAAAAACAAGAGAAAAATTTCAGTCTTAGTCAAATAGTCTTCAAACCAGATGTAAGATAAAAGAAGTGAACTTGCATCAATTACTTTGTATTGCAATAGACCACATGATAATTTGTCCTGGAAGTGCTTGTTCTGTATAGTTAGATAAAGAGATGTGTATGTGCAATGGGCCACATTGCCCTGCAGAAAGAAGACACAGGCACACTGTTTGAATCCTTTGTCAGCTGACCACACTGGACTCAGCTTTCTTATGGAAAAATATTTTTGCATACTAGGCATTGTCTGCACTCCCCCTGCTGCTACATTGTCTTTTCCCTTCCCCAGAGCTCCCCTTCCCAAAACTCACTTCATTCTGTGGGGCTCTCCCAGGACTTGGGGTACTCAGGCACTGCCCTCAAGCTCTTATCCCTATTTATCATCTACCCTTTCTTCTGATCCTACACAAAGCACTAATTTGCTTCAATACTGTGGATTACATTTCCTGAAACAACAACAACAACAACTTCTTCTTCTTCTTCTTCTTCTTCTTCTTCTTCTTCTTCTTCTTCTTCATCTTCTTCTTCTTCTTCTTCTTCTTCTTTCTTCTTTTTTCTTTCTTCTTCATCTTCTTCTTCTTCTTCTTCTTCTTCTTCTTCTTCTTCTTCTTCCTTTTCTTCTTCTTCTTCCTCTTCTTCCTCTTCTTTCTTTCTTTCTTCTTTCTTCTTCATCTTCTTCTTCTTCTTCATCTTCTTGTTGTTATTAATTTTTCAATGCTCTGGATTGCTCTGCCTCTGTTTCACTTTCTACCCTGTTGATGTAAAGCCTTTCTCTACACCTTGTGGCTCAGAAGCACTTACAGCATCCCAGTTAATGCACTTCCTCCAGGGATACTTCCAGTAGCAGTGAGATTCATGGTTAGTTCTTTCCAGCCTTTCTGCCAGGAATGGCTGTGACTTCTTCACAAAAGACAGATATCTGGCTTATGGTCCCAGGATTTCCAAACTATGTAGAAAAGGAATAATCTTCCTATTAACCCAACATAATGTGCCTATTTTGTTACACTGATTGGTGTTTCCTTGATTCAACTGGAAGCTATTTTCTTTGCCAACTTGAAGTCAAAGCTTTACAAAATATCCATGATCAGGTTTCTATTTTAATCCTCAAATTTAATCCTATAACATTATGTTTATTTCTGGTTAATATGCAAGGATAGTTGAGTCATGTAGTATTTACAGAATTAATTTATTTAATGTTTATTAAATCTGCATATTTTACTGGTTTTAAAACTCATCCACTTGAGAGTTTCTTGCAAATTTGATTAAATTGTTGCTTAGGAAAAGGGCTTCAATTATTCTCCTTTTTTTCTGCACTTTTTTGAGGAGTCACTGGAACTGAAAATAGTACTCTAAAGTGCACTGATGTACTGCTAAGCAGTGCAGCATAATTGCCTGGCTTGTTTAACACGACATCCCTAATAATGCAACCCAGATAGCATTTATGGTATTTGAAATATGTCATGTTGTTGACTCATTTAATTCATCATCTCCTAAAGTACCTAGATCTTTTTCTCTATCTGCAAAGTTACCGATTTACATATTTTATATGTATGTGTTTAGTGTTTTTTTCTTATCAGAGACAGTTTGCCTAATCTCATTGTATTCTGTATTCCTTTTCAGGAATTATATCTTATTTATCATTGTTACAGTTATTTTTTATTATTGGCAGGACAAACATATCTATAATCCCTGGCCATGGTTACCAGAGTTCTGCAATAAAAAAAAAAAAAAAAAAAAAAAAAAAAAAAAAAAAAAAAAAAAAAAAAGATGAGGTAGACACAGGCTCAGCCTTTTACATCTGTCTTGTACCACCATGATATTTTAAATACTTTCAGCCCTGTATTCATCTACAAATGCAATTAACATATTCCCAACTTTAGTCTCCAAGTCATTATTGAAAATATTGAATGATACTGAAGCCAGAATGGATCCCTGAGAGACCCAACTTAATATCTTCTGCCAAGCTGATGTTGAGTCATTAATATTAGAATGGAAGAATAATTCATCCTGACTAATTTATTGGATGAGCCTTATTTTTTCATGTTCTTCTCACTAACAAACAGTAAGCATTAATTGAAATGAAAAATCTGGTTTTCGTTAAAAACCTACTGTACAAACCTGTGATTACCAATTTTCTCTTGAAATACAAGAAATTGCATGGCAATGTATGCTTTACACTGTGTACAGTGATATCACTATTTGGGATCTCTATACGCAGAGGAGTCACAGAGCAAGAATCAAGTATGGAAATAATATTTGCTCTTCATTAATTCCTATTATGGATGTACACAATGATTCCTCTGCCAGGGACCGATCACTCCCTGTTCAAGACGGTGTGGCTACTACAGACAGCATTTTTCAAAGTTCTCACAAATGCTGCGTGTATTAGTGGATTATTCGTGCATTAGGGCACTTTTTAGGTGCTGATGCCAGCTGGCACGATGCTGCTCCCCTCTCTGGTAGCCAGCTCTCCTAGCTCCCCTTCAGGGTCTAGCATGTGAGATATTTATTGGGAATGAGCTGGTCTGTGCAAACTCCATCTCCCGGCACGGTCTGGACCGTGCTGGTTGGCATGGGCCAGGTTATGCCAAGGAACATTCAAGTATTTATTCACATAGACAGCTGTGTTCCAGCATCTGGAAACATTCCCAGACATGACTGAATTTAATGTGAGAGATACAGTTTAAAAGTCTATATTGAATGTTTGTGTGGCAGGTTGATCTGTTTTAAATTCATATCCCATTGTGCTCTTAATTATTTCTCTCGTATTCTCTGTCTCTGTGTAGATACATGCAGTAACTACTTGGAACTGTTTCCCAGCACAGCTTTCAGAATTGGTTTTCCCTTGAATCTTATTCCTTGAGGAAAATCAGACCATTCAGTAGTGAATGACTCTCTGCTTTTCAGCACATTTTGTTGCCTTTTCTGTTGAGGTCTTTCACTAGGACTGGAGGTGAAGGCAGTCAGCTACTGTTAAAAGTGGAGAAAAACCTAGTAAATAACCAATATTTTCTGCTGAATCTTGAAAGCAATTGCATATCTCTTGCACTAAAGAGGCAGAAAGTGCTGTTAGTGATTCATGGGAGTATCCAAACATGTAACACCTTCAGTGTTTATCCTCACAATACTGAAAAGGCTGGTTCCTTCTTAATTTTCATGGTATTTCACATTTTAACTTGGTCAACCTGGTGTTTTCATCCTATAAACTATGACAGTTTCAAACATGTTAAAATCACATTTCAGTAGCTCCATCCATGCATGTCATCTTGAACTTCAGTCTAGTTTGTATCTTTAATACTGTGCAGTTTAATGTTTTAAGAACTTTCCACAACTCATAGCAATGAGTTATGGAAATGCAAAAACGCAAATGAAGCAAAATTTACCAAATGAAACAAAACGAAGAAAAATTCACACACACTCACACACACAAAAAAAAGCTCCTTATCTTCCATATCTTATTTGATGGTTGTTCTTTAGTAGCAGACTCCTTCTCCCTACAAAAAAAAAGAAAAAAATAAAAGAAAGATGAAATATGAAAGATGAATATGGGATTTAACAACAAAAAAGGAGTTTTGAAGGAAAAGGATATTCAACAAATATTGGAAACAATATAGCTTTATTTCATTTGAGCTTTGTTCCATAACTTTTATCCTTTCTTCTTGCTACAGACACAGTTTCCCTCCTCCTCAACATAATTTAGATGTTTTATTAATACTTGCTCTAGGTAGTTTTATGGGTTTTTTGTGATGCTTTCTTGCCAATATAAAATTGCTGAATGACCAGATGTCTGATTCCTCTCAAAGGAGGTAAAGATATAAATTGTTTTTGCTTTTCTCTCAGGAGAGACAATAATTTTGGGGTCTTTTCTGTATCCTGATTCCAATTATCATATTAACTTTGGAAAAGTTAAATTCCTTATTAAATTGGTCCAAACTGGGGAGTGACTTCAGAAGTTATTTGTAAGATAGACAGCATAGTAGCACAAGCCTTACTGCAGCAAGAAACCAGACTAAAATGATACATCTGGAATAGATATCAGAACTTTTTCTTATGTATTCTGCTTGTATTTTTATAGATTTCAGCAAAATTCAGTTCATACAGTTCAATAATTTCCAATTATCCAACCTTAAATTTCTCAGTTTTATGTGATGTGACATACAAATCTTGTTATATGATTCTTTTAATGTTTTTCAGGATGTTTTACATTATTGGATCTTGACCACGAAATATTTATGTCAAATGGCTCTAAGCCAATAATGTGCCTTTTGTTTAATAAAAATGCACTATGAATGGTTTAAAAGATGTCTGTGTTAAATGATGAATAAAACACTGAATGCTCCTTTCTACGGCCAAGTTGCTGTCTAGCTTGAGGTGCTAACAAAGAGTGAATTTTGTGGTCTCTGCTAAGCTTGGAACTGGAAACACTGGAGAAATTACATGTTCAGGGGGTTTCAGAGCAGGACATAGAAAATGGCTTAGTATGTAAATGAAGTAATAACAGGAAAAGGTCCAAAGAATATTCAGGGTGACCAAGGATAGTGGCTCTCAGGATGTTAAATTAGGATTCCTGTGCTGTCCTGGTGCTCTGTGCCTTGCCCTTTTCCTGGGGTGCGTTCCCCATGGATAGGACAGCTGGCTTTGGTGAGGCAGCTCGTGGATGGCATCATTTTAGAGCTGGCCTTTTGCCTTGCTGTGGCAGTGGTAAGCTGTTCAACAAATAGCCTTCAAGCTGGTCCAGCCTCCCCAGCTGCAAGTGGCCATGTCAGCCAGAAGCAAGGTGAAAAATGGAAGGAAATAGCTGCTTCAGCCAAACAGGCTCAATCCACTTGTGCTCATATGTCAGTGCCAAGATGGAGTGAGGTGAGAGTCCAGGTAAAATTTAAGGTGAAATGTTGAGCAGCTTTCACTCTAGGTTTTACCTCACTTGAATTTTGGGAGTGCAAGCCACTTAATCACAAAAAATTCTTTTTTAATCTCCCCTGCTTAACTTTTCCACTTAAAACATTACAAAGTGCTAAGTTCTGCTAGCTGTAGGAACAAACCCCTTCACATCTCAGAGCTCTTCTATCACAGAAGTAATTTCTGAGGCAGTGGGACTTCTTCAGCAAGCAACGAATATTCACTTACACAATTTCTTCTAAGGTGTTTATATATATTTGTCTAGCAGTGTTAGTTGTTTACTTAGCAAAGTTTTGGTAGTAGGGGTCTGCAGGAGTGGTTTCTCTGAGAAGATGACAGAAGCTTTCCTCATGCCTGACAGAGCCAATGACATCTGGCTGCAAGATGGGCAAGCTGTCAGGTAAGGCTGAGCCCTCAGAGATGGTGGGAGCACCACTGGGATAACCTGCTTAAGAAGGGGAAAAGTCGCTGTGGAAGAGCAAATCTCAGCCAGAGAGAGGAGTGGGACTATGTGAGAGAAACAGATCTGCAGACGCCAAGGTCAGTGAAAAGGGAGGAGGAGGAGGCGCTCAAGAAATCTCAGTCATAGATTTCAGGCCAGTATTGCACTCTTAAAGCTGTGTAAGTCTGAAGAGAAAGGGAAGAAGATTCTAGCTTGATTTCTACTTGACTCCTACACATTCATTTTGTAAACTTGCTATACATAATACATGATAGATCATGAACATAAGATCCAACCAGATCCATAGCTTAAGGTTTTAAACAAACACACACACACACACATATAAAAACACCACACTTGAACAACTGACCAATGTTTTCTCAGCTGGGAACTGTCCAGGGCATGTGGGGCAGGTACTCAGCCAGCAAGAGAAGGCAGGGGGTGAGGAGAATGAGACACACATCATTCCTTTTTGTCTTGAAGCGTGCTTCCTCTCCAAACTCTGCTTCAGCTGGGCGCCAGGGCAGAAAGCTAGGTGGCAACTGGGGCGTATCTGGGAAAACCATATCTCTGTACTTCTGCTAGGTGAGAGGGAAAAGACAAATCTTTTCAGAGTGGGACAAAAGAAATGAGAGACATGCAGTCTCAGACATGGGATATGTGGGTAACTCTTCCCAGAGCAGGAAATAGGGAGGTATTTGAAGGGATAAGGTTGATAGGAGAGAAAGAGACAACTGAGGAATACCTGAGCTTTAACAAGTTGGCTAGTGACATCAGTCTTTCCAGCAGAGAGATTCATAGTCTTCACTGCCCTCCTTATTTTTCTGTTGGGATCTTTTCACAACAGTGTCAAAATCTCATTGGAGTTATCTATTCTCACCTGATTTCTTTGTAAGTATTTGTAACTAAGGTGTTCTGATAAGAGTTGTTTCTGAAGGACTGATGGCTTGGCCAGCTGTCCTCTATTTCGTGCCAGAGAAGAACTGATTGCCTCAAATCTTTCCAGATCTCATTTCTGAAGCTGTAATTGCAATGCAAAAGGAACTAGAGTGAGGCTTGAAGCTCCTGGATACCTTTTCATATTATATGTAAACAGCAAAAGTTGTTTTCTGTCAAAAACTCAGATAAAGATGATCGCATGATCCAGCTCCTACTAAACCCTCCAGTGTTATCTTTCTGAAGACTTATTTGTCACAGGAACAGTAGGGAGCTCTGGCTCAATGTAAGATTTTATAGCACTTGAAAGGACACTTAATCAGAGACTCATTTGTAATTTAATTTTATTATACTTAAAGATACTATAAATACAAATTTAGGGACTGAGGCTGCAAGTCTTTATTCATGCAAATAGCCCCATTGCACTCAGAAAGACTATTTCTGTGATTACAGAATGAGCTCTTAGGTTATTGGGAAACTACACAGCTGTTAATCAGACAATATCATTTTCATAATAGTTTTTCAGAAAAGGGGTCTATAGCCATGTCAAGAGGGAATGAAAGAATATTGAAATGGAAGGTATGTATGAGAAAAATTGCAATCACATAATAAAAATATTTATTATATTACAGTCTATAAATAAACTCTGGTGTATGCCATTTGTCCTTCACATGCAAATCTACCTTAGAATTTATTTTTATTTTTGAAAAAAAATTCATATTCAGATTCAAACAGTTTACTTCTGTTTAATCTATGAGAGGAACTCTCTTAATTTTGTCCAGGATGTAGAAAGTATTTTCAGTTCTTGCCTGTCAGTAAAACTAGGTCTGCGTTAAAAAGTTACTGTGGCACCAGTGACAATCTTTGTATCTGGCATGATTGCACAGCCAGATTTGATAACTGGCGCAATTACAGTAGCAGAGGCTGTTCTGGTATAGGCAGTACTCAGATATGTAGCTTTTGGATAAATGCTCTGTAAGTGGTGTCTTTAGCACAGTGGGTGAATTGGTTGTGCTGTTTCAATAATTCCTTTTTCTACACATTAAAAAAAAATGTTTCCTTTACCACAAGTTGATCTTTTAATATGGAATACATTCAAGACTAGAATGTATATTAATTTGATTTATTTTTAGCTGCACAGAAGCTAGATATTTGTACTATACCACTTATACTGGCAAACTACAGAAGATGGGTCTTACCGCTGGCATGCACTTGCAGGATCACAGAAGGGTTTGGGTTGGAAGGGAACCCACAAGGACCATCCAGTCCAGCTCGTAAATGAACAGCACACACAGGGATCACACTCACAACCTTGGTGCTTTTAGCATCATGCTCCCGCCAGCCGAGCTAACCTCAGGCTCGTGTGTCCAGCTCCCAGACAATATCCGTGCACTGTGGGGGACAGCCCAGGGCAGGTGTCATTCCAGTAAAAGTGTGGGTGCAGCTCCCCTGCTTTGGCAGACCCGTGGTTGTATGTTTCTGAATGGAGGACTCGAAACCACGCCCTGCTGATTTGGCTCAGGCCACAAAATGTCCTTGTATTATTTCACTAATATGCATGTAATCTTAGCCTCCTCATCCAGCGCCTCTCTCATCTCTATAGAAAGACATAGGTATCGCCAGTAGGTTCAAACTGACTTAATATCTTAATTAGAATGATTACATTACCCATGGACTTCAGAAGGATCTGTATTGATTAAGTTAGAGCAGATGTTACCTTAGTCAAAGCTCAGTGAGCTAAATCTTAGGCTGAATCCCTCATGGAGGCAATCGTGAAGGAAGAGCATTTTCCAGCTGAAATCTCAGTAGCAGCAGCCTAGAAACTGCTGCAGAATAAATGTGAAAAAAGGGCCAAAGGCATTCAGGCTACAGCGTGCTGCAGAGAGACTGCAAGGTTTCATGGGAAGCTGTGAGGTATTTGAAATCTGAGAGACAATAAATAGGCTTGGAGGAAATAAAAATAACTAGCTATATATGTGTAGATAATTGTATATTATTAGGCCACGCTCTTACAGAGTAAGTAGTCTATTAAAAATATTATTTGGGCATATTTTTATGAGGTTTTACCAGCAACTCACTTGTACTGTTTTTAGACATGAATGTGCTAGGTGAGGTATAGCTTTTTAAAAAGTAAAATCATTTCAGTCTCTTGTCATTTTGCAGTGTTTGAAGTGGACAGTTGTGTGACTGTAAAAGGTGGAAATGTCAATTTTTCTGATGGGATTTTGAACTTACTTCTTACTTTTAAATGCCCCAAATATCAGACAACTGAGGAACTGAACCCAACAGATCAATGTCATCTACACTGCCTTATCTTTAATATATCCATGACTCCAGCACCACAAGCCCTCATCCAGAGGACTCCCACCACCTGTGATTCCTGTTCTTTGTACGCTCTCTCTAGGGCTATTCCTTTCTGCATCCATATTTCATATGTCAGACTTAAAGGACAGACTTCTCAAATCACCTGACAACAGTGAATGACTGCTATGTAAGCATACAGCTTGTAATTCATGCAAAAGCGTCTTTGTGGTGACAGCAAATCTTTATGTGTCCTTCCTGAAGGAGCGTTGTTGACATGGAACCATCAAGATTTGTGGATGAGTCTGTGTGCAGTGATTGACAAAGTGCTTGTGCTGCTATTAGTAAATGTAGCCCCTCAATGGCTGCACAGGTACCATCAGAAATGCATTAATTCCCTGACATATTGCTGTCCTCTCTTAAAGCTGTCATGTGCCTGACAGTGGCAGGATGGCAACTGAGCTCTTTCCTCCCCAAACAATACAGTTAAGAGTTGTTCCTCATAAATATCACTCAACCACGAGCTAAGGGCAGCAAGAGGACATCTTGCATGATGTGGAAAGGGATCGTAATGTCTTGGATTCACCACAGAACTCGTCCACCCTGGATGGGAGTCCAAAGCTGCACAATGCTTGATATCCATGTATTTAACATGAAAATAAGGGAAAATGAGCCTTCAGTCTGCTCTGAAGGCTGTGAGCCCACAGTGCACATGATCAATCCAAGAGGGAATTTCTTCCACAAGGTTCTTATTTGAAGGAGTCTGTAGCAGTCACAATGCTGTGTCTCCATAGGAGCTGAAAAGAATCTGCAATCCTTTAACAACGTTTCATAGTAAGAAAAATTAGGAAGTGTAAGAGTTTTACACAAACTACCTGTGTACTCAGCAGAAATGAAGATGGCAGATACTCTGTTGAAACACCTGAATTAACTCCTTTGATCTATAAGGACTTGTTCATAGCTGATTGATGCATTTAACATAAATATGAATTACTAGGGCTTTTAACCAATGCTTGGAAGTAAATGCACACCATGTGCATTTACATTAGAAAGTAGACAGTTTTTAAACAGTGACAGTGGCAGAATAATAAATCAATGGAGTTACTGAGTGCTGCATGAACTTCTCAATTTTCTAGTAGATGCTGCATGACTGAATTTTCAAAGCAAGGCTTTTTTTTTTTTTTTTTTTTTTTTTTTTTTTTTTTTAACCATGATTCAGAAGTTACTGAGCTTTTATAGCCAAATAACAGATTTCTTGTATTTTTCTGTAGGTTGCTATATATAGATTTATGTTTCTGCAAATACTATATATGGTCTGAAAATCATCTTTAAACAGCCTGATTTAGCCTTGCTGACTGCTAGCACTTTTTAGACTACAGTTACTACCTGCTGTTTTAGTTCTAAAATTAATTCATAGAAGATGCCTGTCTTAAGGCCAGTTTGGATAATCTCAATTATTCTTTATGATATCACAATCTGGGAATATCAGTGTTGAGGACAGGAAGATTAGAATAAAGTTCAAGACAATAATCAGAGAGCAGTTGTCAAATAGCCTTCTTTCCAAGAAAACTCGATCCTAATTAATGACACCTTTGTATAAAAATTAACAAAATTTTTTATCCATGAGCTAATGGATTTTATCCACTTGAAAGATAGGTGGACAACTATGAAAAGGATGTCTGAACATACAGAACATAAAAGGCTCTCTAGAGACTTTGAAAATGGATCAGCTGGAAAGCAAATTAATTTGGACAAGTGAACGGAGGATCCTGACGGTCGCGATGCATGGAAAATTAGATGGACATTCTTTGGGGTGAAGGAGCTACTTTCATTCTTGAAGAGTTCCCATGCAGAATCAGTGCAAAGTGGCCATGCTGTCAGCAAGAATGAAAATGCTCTCCTTTTTTTCAGTCTGCAGCTCAAACTCTGTTTACTTCCTAAGGAATATCTTAAATGTAATTACTTTTTTGTTCTCAGAGATCTTGTGGTTTTTTTAAAAGAATGCTGTTGTAGAAATAATTTCATGTAAATATTCTCAAAAAAAAATAGAGAGAAAAATAAATCTTAGGAGAAGTAATGAAATTTTAAAAAATATTGTTAGTTTCTTATTTTTGGCTTCAGGTCAGGGCTATAAGTGAAGGTGTGAATTGCATCGTTGACAGATGAGAACCTAAAAGACAAATGTGGGCGGTTACAAGAGCAAGCTCCTGATGGTAAAAATAGTTTCATGACTAGTATCTTGAGTGCCTGTACAACAGTGGGTGGACAGACACACACCATTCCAGATTCACCATTACATCATGCAGATCAGTTAACTATGTTTTCCATTTGTTTGGGTTTGAGATCTAAGCATTTCTTTATGAAATATGAAGCCTCCTTCTAAAAATCTGTACATATGTTTATCAGCTTCAAGCTGAAGAGTCTAAATCCTGCCATCGTTTGATGTTCTGAACACCCACTATAATTCATATTTTAAAAAGATTATTATACTTTATTTGTGGTTTTCTATGTATTTTGTGCCAGAACTGTAAGAAAATATTCTCATACGTAAATAAAGGAAACTTCACTGATATAATAACACATAGGGTATGCGAATGAATATTTCTATATAGTATCTCAAAGCACAAAAATGCCAATTAAGCTTTGTAGAGCATCTCAGAAATTTGCAATTTACAATCTCCTTTTACAGATATTTCCTATTCCTTTATCATACCATCTTCCTGAGGACAATACAAATTTCAGTTGTATTGACCTGAAGCAGACAAAAGTAGCATATTTTAAAAATTAATTTAGATTCTAGGAGAATGATGACCACAACAGCTAGGTCTTCAGATCAAGAGTTTCATCATAACACTCAGTAGCAAATGTGTTGTCCTATACTTTGGCATCATTGGTTTTGTACTCTGAAATATATTTTAATTTACTTGTTTAGGGAATTGTGTGCCATGTTTCTTTACTAATGAGCATTAAGAAATGGTAGGAAAAGACATATAGTCTTTTAATTTTATCTTTTTTGTTGTTGTTTTGTTTTGTTTTATTCTGAAAAGGAAAACAATGTTTGAAGCATAAAGGTTCTCTGAAGATTACTCCAGCATAACAAATATTTATATTGGTGGTATAATTTGTATGTACTGAGAAAAAATTTCACCAAGGCAGTTAATTTCTGACTACTTTGTTAGTGAAATTGGGCAAGAAACTAAGAAAATTCAGACATTGAAGCAAAAACTCTTTTAAAGAGTCCTACCAAGTGATTGTGCAATGCTAGAACTGCCTAGCTAAAGAAGCAACAGGAAAACAAAATCCCAGAAATTGTTTTGTATTAGAAATTACAGATTACATTCTTTAGAACTACGTAGTTCAGATTTAAATCAAAATTATGGTTTTGTCAGTACTTTATCATTTTAGTTATGGTCATTTTCTCCTAATTCTGTATTCTGTTTACATATTTAGTTAGGTGAAATATTTCTTGTCCTAAACTTCCGAGCAGTATTGTTTTATGACAGAGAACAGATGGGTTCTCCAGTGTTCACTTCCTTCTTTCACTGAGGTATTATGACCTAGGTTAACTAATATTTCTAAGGTAGTATAGGATAATTTCAGCAGAGTTACTTAGCTAGCACAGAAATAACACTGGATCTGGATCCATCACATTTGCTGAAGTTCAGAACAATGTGGTGGGTGTGATGAGCACAGTTTGTGACTAGCAACAGCGATGAGCATTTCCAAAGGACAATTTATCCTTCCTATCTCAGAGACCAAATTTAGGACAGCATGTGTCATAAGATTACCTCCTCGTTTCAACCTACTTCTTATCATTTATTGTAGGAATAATATATGAAAATATCTTAGAGTAGCCTGAATTTCTCAATAGCTAATGTTAGATGAGAGAATATGATGCAATGGTCTAAATCTACATCTTTAGAGTGATTTTAATGGAGCATCACAGAACTGTAGAAGCCAAGGATTCCATTAAGGAGGAGAAAAATTTTAAATGAAAAATTTAAATTCACTTGGAAATTGCCAATTGCAGCTAAACAGAAATTTAAAGGAAGATAAAAATGCTTTGAATCAGTACATTAGCAGAAGAGGAATTGATCAGTTAGCCATCAGGTTAGAAAGCTACTAAGAAAAACACCACTGAGAATACCAGAAATGTCATTGTCGTTTGTACTCTCTACACTCTTTTAACTTAAACTCTTGGATATGACTTGCAATTGGCACCAATCAGATAAGGGTCAAAATTCAATTTATATTAGGACAAATTTAAAATCTTTAATAGATAAACTAGAGATTTAATTGACTTTGCCTTTAGGGAATTAGCTGAAATAATTTCAGACTAGTTAATAGTTATGTTCAGTAAAGGAAGGACAACTGAATCATCATGAAACTGGATCGTGCAGTAGTGACTACGTGATTAGTAGTGACTAATCTCAGGTGGTAAGATGAAATGTATATACTGAACTTCAGGCTTTAGAATAAAAATCAAAGAATCTATTTGTAAGCATTGAGAAGATAATAAGGCAGTAAGTAACAGCCAACACAGATTTGTTGAGAACAATCATGTTGAATCAATACAATTTCCAGCTATTCCTTGGGGAAGAAACATAAGTGACACATGTAGTTTTTC
This sequence comes from Melospiza georgiana, assembly GCF_028018845.1. NCBI lineage: Eukaryota > Metazoa > Chordata > Aves > Passeriformes > Passerellidae > Melospiza > Melospiza georgiana. The sequence continues at coordinate 114,953,275 of NC_080432.1, forward strand.
TTGGTTGTTAAATAGTTTTGGGTGACATCATAATCATAATCAAAGTAGCTTAAATATGGTATAGATTAAACTATTTACATTGGATGGACAGAATACTAGAAAAGAAAGTATAGTTTTGTGCAGTTCGCTCTCAAATAATTCAAGAAAATAGGTTGGGTATGTATCTGTTCTGAGTCTGACACCACTTCTTTTTTAATAATAATTGGGAGTACATCTATGTAATGATAACAAGCTAAAAAGATACAAGTACTTTGGAGAGCAGGGATATAATTCAAAATGACCAAGACAAGCTTCATAAATGTTTGAAAAAGAGGAAGAAAAGTATTAAGAAAGAGAGAAAGGTACTAAATTTAGTAAGAATAACCTGCACCTGCAACATGTGGAATGATTGTCCACATAGTTCTATAGAGTACTGTCTGGGAGATAATTTAATTCTTTAACTGATCATCAGTCAATAGCGTCACATATTTGTAAACCCCAGCATTTTTCTGATAGAAAAATGTTGGGATTTAGAAAACAGAAACATTATTTTTATTTCTCTACAGAAATGGGCAACTCAGGTATATAAAATAAAACAATCCTTTCCATGTCCCAAATGGTCTTAATTAGGCATGATCCAGAAAACTGAAAATTACCAGAAGCTTAGAAAAGACATGATACAGTAAGGAATAGATCATAAATCTTGCAACAGACAAATAAGCATAAAATTTCCCAAGAAAATCTTCAGTTGTCTGCACCCATAGGGATTGAAAGGTGAAAAATGTATTTAAGTGGCAAGAGGATTTTATCTCATGTGTCTACAAGGATGGAAAGTCCAAAACCTCATCTCTGGACATCCTGTTCTCCCGTTTGGTCACCTGCAGAATGAAAATGTTTTGTTTGTTTCATAAGTGGCATTTGCTGTATTTCAGTTTGGTACTTTGAACATCTCTAAGATGCTTAATGTACTTTCACTTGATATTTAAGTCTACATTTTTCTCCATCAATTATAATATTTTTGAAGGAAGTGCAGAATCTTTAGCTCCTGGCACATTGCAGGTTCGCAATAAAGGATAGATAGTAGACAGACATTTATGACTTTTTAATAAATATCTATCAGAAATCTTATTCCACAAAATAAAATTAAAATTATTTTATGATATTTTAGTCACATCTTTCCATATAAAGTCATTGAACCAAATAAACTTTTACTTACCAAATTTATTTTTTAATATTAGTTTTATTTGTGTGTATGAAAACTTTGTAATACCTCAAATTGAAAGCTTAGTTATATTTTTTACATGAAGAAATAATGTCTATCTTATTGTCAAATAAAGAGTCTTGTAATGGGCATTATTTACCCCTTGATAATAAAGTTTATATTTTCTTCTTCTTAAATAAGGTTCAACCAAAATTCCTTTAAGAAGAGCTGCATTTTAGACTGAAATAAAAATGTGAGTATATGCAAAAATGCTAATTCCTGTTATCATTCTCATTCTTCCTTTAAAATGAGTCAAACTTTAAAAGTGTAAAACTTCATTGAAGAAATATTGTAACTTGTTTTTGATGAATGAATGAATTGTCTTTAAATTTCATATATTTTAGAATATATTGATTATATTAATTGTTTTAAATACTGAAAATTTTACAGCACAGTTTTACTATGGGCTCAGTAAAATAAAAAGAACATTCAATCTTTTTCTGCCAAAGAGTGTCTGATTTGAATCAAACTGAAACTGAAATATTAAATATCTGAATTTGTATGATGTTCCCAAGCTATGTGATAAATTAATGTAACTTCAACTTTAGGGCAAGACATGACTGAATAATCTTCCTTGAAAATTGAAAACAATTCAGGTCCTTTTTACACCTCTTTTATTACTTGTTCCTCAAGATGCAACCTTTCAGATATCCCTCTTTTCATTAAAAAGTATATTCCCCCTTTTTCTTTAAAAAAACCCCTGTTTAATAAACAGAAGAATTTGATTCTTAGAGGGAACTTGGCAATACATTTTTTGTTAGTTTGCTTACAGTTTACTTTTCTGATTAAACCTCCTTGAACAAACTACAAGCACACTCTTAACATGGGCTGTTAATTCAGAATGCAAATCATTTCCACATTTGTAATCTTTGCCTCATACTTCTACCTCCTTCAGAAAAATTTCCATTCATTTCTGTATGGGGGATTCTTTTACAATTATTAAGCTAAATGATGGTTTCTGTCACAACTAGTTGTAACACCTTGCCTATTTAAACACATTTTTCTTCATCTTATGAAGAGGGGCCAATTAGGCAAGATTTTGTGCCTCAGAGCTTTTCTGCATCTAATCCCATGTGAATGTTAATGATTTATAAAATAATATATTGTCTTGCACACAGAAGGCCTGCAGAAGGCTTAAGCTGTCCAAAGATTTGGACACGTTTAAGTGGTTTAGGTACTGCTTTTTTTACAGGAGAATTTGCCTCGCTTGGATGTATAGAGATGTACCTCAAGTCGTGATGTTTGAGATGTGAGTCATAGATCTGCTCTTACCTTTGAAGTACAGAGTTATTAGACTGTGAGCTCCTCAAAAAGAGGAAAAGAATAAAATTTATAGAACACTTGTACCTGAAATTAGATCTGTTCTTCTAATGCATCCTTCAATAATTTATTTTGCAAAAAATGGTGAAGTTCATCAGATAATCTGATCTGCAAGAAATAACTCAATTACCTTGACATGACATTACATGCAGCTCTTTCTATGGTAAGGCTACAGGAGAAAAAAATGCATAACTACCCACTTGCCTGATCTGCAGGAAGGAATGAATTTTGAATTTTGCCTTCAGGAAAGGCAGTTACGTGTCTGGAACAATTGTTCTGCGCATCAGAGTAATAAAGTTTTCAGATGATTTCATCCCATTTGACTTCTGCATCCTACTACAGTAAAGACAACTTCTCTGATGAGAAAGCTGACACCTCTTATCACTAGTGGGCGTCTAACTCAGCAGCAGAAACAGATGGAGTCAGGGAAATCACAGCATCTGTCACACAGACAGCTATGAAATGCATAAACACTTACTGTGAAGGTGAAAATCGGCACATTAGTCTGCTGGTTGTAGCATAAAACCATGAAGTCTGGGCTCCAAAAGCAGCTCCTGGGTGGATCATCCTCACAGGTGAAAGTCGCCAGCTTTCACACCTACACGTGCAGTGGGCAGACAATGCTGACAATCCAAGGAGCAGCAGGCGAGGGGGTCTGGGGGGCTGGGAGATGGAGACAGTGCAGGAAGGGTTTTTGGAAATTGCCAACACTGAGGGCCTCTGGTCACGCTGCTGCTCGTGCCATTTCCAGGCTTTTCCAGCAGCAAGAGATGTGGAGAATGGAACAGGCACTGTGGGATTCATACCACAGTGGACCACATGGCAGGGAAAAATGATGCCTGCATCTGGCTCGAAGTGCACAAACGTTCTGCCAAAACCTGTGAATGAGATATCTGTCAAACAAGATATGAGTCTGTTTGTAAAAGGCTCCTGATGCATACTATTCCATAAGCTGACAAAACTCATGAATTTCAGTGTTTTGATGCACTGGGATAAAATACTTTCTACTGAATATGGGCAGGTAACAGTGGGAAAAAAAAAAAAACAATTAAAAGAGGACAGAATTGATAGAACTGCCCAAATTCAGTGAGAGGAATTGTGAGATGAGAACGAAAAAATAATTAAAAACCCAAAACCATACCCAAACCAACAAAACAACAATAACAAAAAAAAAAAACAAACCAAAAAAAAACAAAAAAAAACCAAACCAAAAAAACCCAAAAAACCCAGCTGCCCTTTTCCCCCCAAGAAAAGAAATGTATTACAAGGATGTTTGAAATCACAACCACTTCTAGGCCTTGTCGGCAAATAAGCCAAGCTCTACAGAAAAAAGTCGCTCAGTTTGGCTGAGGTGAGAGAATTAACTTCCAGATGTCCACATTAGTAAGCCAGATATAAAAACTGGAGAATGACTAGGGATTCAGCTGAATCATTTCACTTAGGTACTGGGCAACCTAGCTGCTTGAGAAGTCAAAGGAAACTGGGAACTTGATGATAAACAAAATTTAACCGTCATGTGCTATACGTAATTAAAATTTCTTCATAATTTTAGATATTTGTACATCATTCACTGTCTTTGAAAAAAAGTGTCTTTCTTGTAAAGACCAAGGGTTCTGAAACCAGTGTGGTTTTTGTTATGGCAGAACCTACAATGTCCATTTCTACAGCCAGCTGTCGCGTTGTGAGGATTTGAGTGTGGTATGATAAAAACCATAAGTATTTAATAGTCCTTTGTCTGTCCATCCCACAAGTCAGAAATGGCTTTCAGCTGTGTGTACAGCAGCATAAACCTTGGACTCAGACAGCTTTCTGCCTATTACATTTCAAAAAAAAAAAAAAAGAAAATAAAATACTTCAAAAAGAAAAATCAGGAAGACCTTGGTGAATTTTCTTTTCTCTGCTTTAAACTTTTGGAAAAATTGAAACTGTAGTATTTATAGAAAATTCAGGGTAAAAAAGTGAGGAGTGAAATAATTGACAGTCGCTACCACACTCTCCAGTTATTTCTCATGGAATTATCTGAGGTATTAACTCCATGTAAAATGGGAAATGGGAATCACTGGCCTTCTCCTAAGATTCCATAATGTTGGATCTGTGAAATAATTGAGTTTACGCCTTGACGGCATCCAATCTTGCACTCTACCAATCACTATTTAGTCTCTTTTTAAGTAATATTTCTATATTTCTCATATTTTTATTTCTGTAAGCTGTGACTGAGGGTAGGTGTACACCAGTGAAGTAATCCAAAATAGGGAATCTCAAGGAAGAAGATTGGAGATAAAGCCTGAGGGCAACAATGCACAAATGAAGGACTATTCTGCAAGGAGATTACCTTTCCTCTGAACTGAATTCCCTTGCAGAGGAATGAAATAAAGTTTCTTGTTTTAAGGCAGATTTATCTCAACTTCTTAGCCTTCATTATGTAACTGGAACTGCTTCTTTTAGTTATCTGGAATTTCTCCATACCTTCCTATTTGTATGCTTATGCCCTTATTTTACAAATTATATTTCTCTTCCCAAAGATATCCTGTTATTTAATTGCTAATTTTGTATCCACTTCTAAAATGTCAGTCTGAAGCTACTTAAAATGTAATTCTCTGTACTTAGTATTAAACTATGCTTATACAAAATATGTTATCAATATTTACTGTGAATGTTATTTCTGAATTAATGACAGTATGAAAATAATCACTTTTTGCTTCTAGAAAATTGGACTTTTACTCAAAACACATATATTCTGGTCATTCATTCTCCACTCAAAAATATAATGGGATACAGACGTGAACCCTACATTACATGAAATCAGAATTGTTTTGTTTAGATGATCTTTCTAGACTGAAAGGTCATTAAATTTAAGTAATACTTACCGTCCTTTACAGCATTTTGATAATTAGCTGTTGATGAAAAATTGTGTGAAACCTGAACCACCTGAAATATTGACTGCTAAAAGAGCTGATACAGTTTTCTTGGAACAAGTATCTTCTGCTTGTAAGTCTGCCAGAACCTGAAATAATTAAGTAGAAATATAGTGCCTTCACTAAAAGATGAACTATAATTGAGTAAAGATCTGTTAGGAGATGCTAAAAATGTTGATATAGCTTTACATTTAAGCTTGACAATTTTTTCCTGATGTCTAAAAAGTATGAAAGCTGCGTAAAACTCGTCACATATGAGAACTGCTACTGAGCATCGTGGCTGTGCTACAGCAACCCTTACCCAATGGGTTTTGGTTTCTGCTTGGGAGAATCACTTAGCGCACCTTGCAATGCTCTTGGTGGAAATGTGGCAGGTTAAATCCAGCAGCAGGAGGGGTTAAGAGAGGGTATTTTCTGTTAATGAGCTGTCTGATCCAGCGCGCCTCCTGATTGGGCAATTGAGTGCTAGAAACACTTTGTCCAGGTTTTGGCCAAAATAGAATTTTTCTTCTTCCTAACAGCTGGTGCAGTGCCATGTTTGGAATTTAATATGAAAATAAGGTTATGATAATACTCTGATATTTTAGTTTTTGCTAAGTAGTGCTTGCTCTAAGTCAAGGACTTTCCAGCATCTCATGCTTTGCCAGTGAGGAGCTGAAGAGGACATGGCATCATCATTTTCCTGACTTGGGTTAATATTTCATCATCTTCATCATCTTCATCATCATCATCACCATCATCATCATCATTGTCATGATGTTGATGATGATGTTATAATCAGTAGTTTATATTTGACTTTGTTTCAATATTTCAACTGTTCTTATCTAAACCTGTGAGTTTTAAGTTTTCTTCTGATTCTCCCCCCACTAGGTGGGGAAAGGGGAAAGTGTGAGCAAGTGGTTGCACGGAATGCAGTTGCTGGCTGGTGCTAAACCACAAAACATCGTCATTATCCAGAGACTCTGGTGCCTTCACGTTCCTCTTTTGAGCTTCTATATTAGCTGTTAAGTCCAGTTCTCTTTCTGTAACAGCATACTCACGTGAGACAGAACGTGGAAAAGTTCCCCAAGCTAGGCAAGCTAAGAATGTGTAGCCAGGTATCTTCAACAAAATTTGACTCTGAGTCATTTGGCACACTGAAAACAAGTTAAACTTCCAAAATACCCCCAAGTCCTTAATTACTGCTCCCAGTCCCTTTGGCAGAATCAGAATGGCTGAGTCAGGAAGGGAGATTTGGAGAACACTGGAGACCATCTTCCTTCATTCCTGGGCAAAGGAATCCTTTCCTAACCACTAAATAATCTATCTAAACTCGTGGTGCCTCCTCATGTGATCTGAGATTTCTGGCATTAGTTTTTTTGGATATAGTGGAAGCTTCATTCCTGTAAATGCATATTTATTGTTGCTTAAGCCCCATTGAGACCAGAGACTAAAAAGAGTGATGAAGATGTGTATCGGAGCCCATTTGAGAAGACCAGGTCCTTTGGAACAATTTTGGTTTTTTGGGAGTGATTGGCATCTTCTGTATAATATGCTGGAAAGGAAATTAGAGCATTAAAAATGTATGCTCTTTTATTCATTAGCAAATTTATTACAGTAGTTAAAATACTTAAATTATCAGAAACAAAATTAAAATTGTTAGCAATTTTCTCAGTTTTCATCTGACTGGTAAGATTTTATATTTACATTAGAAATATCACCTCTTTCTCTTTCCCTGTTCCAGCCCAATTTGCAATTTTTCTCTGAGTTAGAGAGCATTGCTGGGTTGCATACATTTTCCCAGTTGAATGACAGTGAGCAGAGCACAGTGAATAACACTCTTCCATTTCATTGTCAATATGTCTGTTTGTGTCAGAATGATTTGAAAATGAAACAGAATTTCGAAAGATGAAAATTTTTCAATTTCCATTGAGAGCAAATGTAAAACTTTTATAATTAGTTAATTCTATATTCTGGTAAAATACTTTATTAAAAAACAAAAACAAAACCAAAACCAAATAAAAAAGAAACCCCTAACCCTAAAAAGGAAAATCTTTCCCTATTATTATTTTTAATTAGAAATTCTGGTTTTGTAATTGAACAAACAAAATAGACTATTTTGTGTCTAGGTAGAAGCTAAAATGCTGTATTAGGAAATGGCCACTCTCAGCCTGCCTAATTCTCATGCTCTTTCCCAGAACACTGATTACTGGACATTACTTGAAACAGCTTTCTGAGTTATATACCCTTCTCATTTGACCAGCTTAGCAAGTATTGATTCCTATTTATTTTCTGTTAATATGAGATTTTTGCACATACCTAGAATGCTATGCAGCCTTCAGACTATTTGCTGAAGGAAATTATACTATTGCAAGTGTATTTAGGATGACAATATAGGTATTTTAAGCTGGTGATGCTTTGCACATATAGCTCTTGCTAACAGAGCAGAAATTAACAGAGAGAAGATAAGCCAATTTGTAAACCTCACCCTCATGCATGTGAGCCATTACTCACATGAATGATCACAGAGTTTTCACTCTCACTGCATCAGAGAATTGCTTGTGAAAACTCATTATTTTGCAATCAGAAGACAGGGGCACAGGGTAAACTTGTGCTATAAGCATACCCTTGGTGTGAGATTCATCATATGCCAATATATGGAAATCCTCGTGCAATCTTACCTCAGTACACAATTATTTTCAGATGGCATTTAGCACAATGAAGAGTCTGTTTGACGTACTTGAGGCATTAAGAACCATATTGTAATTCCAGCTGAGTATTTCTGTGAATCTCTAAACATATGGCTCTGTGGTTGTGTTGGAAATTTTCAAGAAATGTGGAGGTGTGTATTTGAAGTTGGAAGCTGACCCATAACACTATGTAGTACAGTAAAACAGTTCTCTGTGTTTTTCAGCAATGTGAATGCAGATGAATACCTTTTTCTTTCTGTGCTGGCTAACTGATTAGAAAATGTGTCTCAGAAAAAAATTTCTCAGCCAGATATCTGTTTATCCCCTCTCCCTTCAAATCCTCTTTTAATGACATCCACAAGGATATTTGTTGAACAAAATGTAGCACACATATTTTCTTTTTGGGGGTGGGGGGTGGGAAATACAGTTCTTTTCAACAAATATATTTTTCCTCCTCTAAATCTCAGGGAGTGTGATCTGAAATGGCTCCAAAACAGACGCTTTGAGCTGGGGAGAAGGTCAAGAGAAGAATGCAAGTGAGCAGGGGAAATAAGGAGGGACGGGATATTTCTGGATAAGCCAAGGGAACAGTGCCTGCTAAATGTGAAAGATCTATGGCAAATCAAGTCCTGACTGTAGGGTATCTGTGAAAGGATTAGTTTCCATCCTTCCTTTGCTCCTGGCAGGAGAAACTCAAGCGCTTTGCTGCCGATGGCTTCTCCAGCATTTGACTGGAGTGACTGTCCCTGGGCTCGCTGCTCCTTCAGGCTGAAGCCTCTCCCTGCTCGGTGCACGGGGAGATGCTCCTGGGGCCGTGTAACCCGCTCTGCCAGCTCTGCTCCTGTTCCTGCTGCTCTCAGGGCCCCGCTGCCTCCTCCTCTGCTCCTACATTTCCCTCCGAGCAGCGCAGCAGAAAGAGATTTTGACTAATTTCGTTAAAGCTATTGAAATTACTTAGAGAAATTCAAATAGAGGTAGGCAAATCACAGTGAAAACGGTTCTCCTCCCGTAAAGACAGTGTGCTACTTTTGTTAATAGGCATAGCATATTTTGTCTAGAAACAGTGATGATATTCAAATAGAAAAAATAAAAGCTTACCCAGATGAAAAGAAAAGAACATACATTTATTAATAAGCAATCATTGGGTACTTTAAATTAGTGCTGTCTCAGAGGAGGTCAACTTACAGTCACACAACAGTTTCTTTAGTCTCTGTCCTGGAAACAGCTTGGTACCCCTCATACTGCACTGTAATGCCAGAACTTCTTTTCTTCCAGTATGCTAAAAAAGGACTTTTTAACTTCATGAATCATTCACGTTACAGAGCGTGTACAATTATTAATGTAAATCAGTTCATAATCTTCTGTGCTTACACTGAGTTAGAAAGGTATATTTAATTTTTCCTCTGTCCTCTTCAGTTCTCTCCTCTTGCAGAGTTCAGTCTTAAAGCACTTCCTGCTCATTTGGATCTTCTTTCTGTTTCTTGGCCTTTAGCATTCAAATAGTTTTCCCCTGAGTTTTCCCCTTTTAGGGTGCCCTAGGAATGCCCTGCATTTTAGTTGTAAGCTCACTTAACATTCTGATTATAGCTGTTGTCTTAAAGTATTTTTTGCCAAATTGATCTGGACTGCTTCCCAACCAGTTCCTGTCATTTTCATGCACTGATGCTGCTGTCTGAAATGCCTCTAATGGCATCTTGCAACTCATACTCCTTTTTCCACTTTGTCCTCCCTGCTGGTTTTCAACAATCTTGCTTAGTCTTTTCTTGCACTGGATGTCCTGTCCATATTTTTAATTCATTTGTCTGAATGTCTATAAACATTTCTTTATTATTTGCTTCTGCGGACTACTTTCTTCATTATGAATTACATTCTCCAAACATCCCACACATTGCCAGGTTTTTTGGTTTTTTTTGTGAATGGGGGGCAGGGTAATCTCAAGTAATGCTAATGTTAAAAAGGACTTCCCATTTTTATCCCAATATTTGTTGTTCACACTTTTGGCTTCTCGTGTCTCATCTGCTGTTCAAGATTGCATGGATTTAATTGTATGGATTTAATTTCTAAATCTACGTTCTTCTGCTTTAGCAGTTTCCTGTTCTTATTGACATCAACACCATCACTCTGCAGCTGGTACCTACAACAGCAGGACTGTTTGGTCTCCTGTCTCTCTTCTATCCATGATCAATGCTTGTAGGTTTTGCCAGCCAAATTATCACAAAATTTGTGGGAAGAAAAATTGCGCACTTCACAAAACTGTGCAGTTCATATATTCATAAGATGAGTAAAACAGCCAAAGTGACTATGAAGTGAAGCAAAGTTCTGGTCTGTGTTGGCTGGTTATGCTTGCCAGGATAGCATTACTGTTATGTATTTACTAGCAAATTTGGTACTGACATGCATTTTATGTTAATATTTCTAAGTCTGATATTTTGTTTTGCGTTTCCTCAGTCCAAAAGTTCTTGTTCAGGCTATCATCTCCCATGCAGAGCTCTCTTACTGGTTCCTGCAAAATTATAGTTTTCCATGGTGGTTCTGTTTTCAGTGTTACTCTTCAGATTTTGCTTCTGTTGAACCAAAATTCAATAATGTTGTGGAACGTTTTTATTTAGTGGACCAGTGTGCTGAAAACTGTGTCTGGTAAAAAAGTCAATTCAGCTCAAAGCAGTTATCCCACACAGCATTGCTATTGCTCCATCCTCCCATGCTTTCTGTGGTCTCTCTCTCGTCTCCCTTGCCAACAACCATGCATAAAATCAGTCTAAGAAAAAAAATACAAACTCAACAACACACACAAGAAAACGACATTACAAGGCAGAAGAATCACAAAAAAAAAAGATCAATGGGGAAAATGCTGTGGAGGAGATCAAGCTGCTTTGCAAGCTCATCAACCAACCTCAAGTTCAAAGGTTGCTGCTTCTGTAACAATCCTCACAGGGGTGTTGGTCACCAAACAAACACTCCAGTAAGACTTGTTTAGTGTAAATTACAAAAGTCTGAGGAAATCTGAGGATGAACAGTCCCCCCGCTCAGTAAGTGGCACAATCTTCTTCCTGAGAAATTTGCTCAAAGAATTAAGTTATCTTAAAAGATGCTAGAAAATGTGCTTCACGATCTGATTTGGGGGATTTTTTTTGCGATTTCTGCAATTGAACTAACACAAAATCAAATATGATAGTAATTATTGTGAACCAGATTTACTACATATTGAAAAAAGCTCACATAAAGCTGTTCTGTTTTGTATTTATTTAATTTCTTTTTTCAGAAGTAATAAAAAACATTCTTTCTATATAAAAACCAAGCAAATCCTGACACATCGCTACTTTTGATTTGTAGGATTAGAATGCAAGAAACATCCAGTGAAAAACATCCAGTGAAAAGATTCCCATCTATTTCATTATGTCCAAAATAAAAGTCAGGTTCAGAAAAACTTTCTTGAGATGGAAAAATATCTAAATTCAGGTAATACTTGTATAACTGTGAATTCTATTTGCAGAGTAGAACTCTGATGTATGAACTAGGCATTTATATTACCTCATAGGTTTACTTTTGAGATGAGGTAACCAAACGTCAAATGCTTCACCACAGGACGCAAGGGCTTTGGCTGTGTCAATAAATGAACAGATCCAGGCACTTCAGGGCTGTCCTGGGAACATCAGTTCTGCTTAAAAACACGGTGTGCTCCTTGGGTCACTCTCTGCTGCACACCAACAAACACTGGCAATGTTCAACCACTGCCCAGGAATAGCATGGGCTGTGGATCTTCCCACACAGGTCACAGAGACTGGCTGATAAGACAGCTTAGCTGTGGGGATATGCTCTGCTCCTGGGACTCCTGCTCAGAGACAGGAAACAGACCTGGAACATTTCATTAGCTAATATATTTGCAACTGAATTTCTAACTTTGATATTTTAGTTTTGGCTCTTATGTGACTTTGCATGGAAAAATTCACTTGCTTGATCCTCCTTTTGGTTCCCTAAGGCTCACAAATAATAGTGGCACATCAAGATCTCCTGATTACAATCACAAGAAAAGAAAAGTAAAAGGTGGACTCATTTTAACATAACCTATGAAATTAGAAAACTTTTTGCTTTATAGCACCAAAGGAATTTTTTTTTCTCTTCTTGCTTTCACTTTAAAATTTTATTTCAAAATGCTGTGTAAAATTGTCTCCTTTTCAATGTTATTTAATTTATTTTAATGCATGAGACATGAAAGCTCTGGATTTTGGTTTGAAATGGGAAGGAGGAGTATTTGATAAATAGCAGTGAAAGCAGGAGACCAACTTCCAGCTTCCATTATCCATTTTTGTATTTTTGAAGCTTTAGTTGTCAGCATTTCCATGACTAAAGAAAAGCATTCCATAATAGTGAAAAAAAAATTAGTGACAGTTCTTCCCCTGTAATTTACACGTTGTAAATTTTAGAGCTGCATCTGCTAGTGGTAACTGAGAGAAGAACCTTTCTCCCAAATAAATGGCAAAATGCTTTGCTTCTGGAGTGAGATCATCTCCGTAAGATATTCACAGCCGATGGGAATTCAAAAGAATCAGAGATGTAGTGTTTAGGTGATGCAAAAGTTCCCTGATTGGAGAAACAAAAGTCAGATGAATACACCCAGCAGCCTTCCCTTTGCTCTCCTCTGGAGAGGACATCTAAAGGAAAATGCCTAATCTCTACTAACTCACATGAATCCATCCATGAAAAAAATGTAAACCTGTGCTAAGCCCCATTGGATGACTGAGACACCCGACTACAGAGGGAGGAAGAATATCTTCTTAATCAGTGCAAAAGATTGCATTGAAAACAACGAGGTATGCACAAACATCTTTTACTGAAAAGGTTCATTAAACTCGATCTATGCAAAAGCTGATGTATTCTATACTTATCCTTTAAATAAATATAAGTAATTGCGTTCTCATTTTGTGACTGTCTGAATTTCATGCTATTAACTATTTTATGTCACAAAACAATATAGGTAGAACGTAAAAATTTCTTCAATTGAAAACTTGAGAGGCCAGATGTGTTTTTAGCTGACCTTTTTAGTGGAAGGACACTTCAGGAACCTGTTCCATTGTGCATATATTTTTGTCTCTTTCCAGAAACATTTAATGAAAAGTCCAGCTGTCAGCTGGAAATCATGGTATCAGTTGAAATGTCAACTGAATTTGAGATGAGACTAAAGTCTCAGAAATATTACATTTACAGCTAAAAGTAAGAAGCAGAAAGGAGGAAAAATATGTAGGGGATGAAGCAAAATATGGAAAAAATTCCTGATTTTATCAACTGCTGAAGAATCAGATGACAACCAGAATTCTGCAACTTTCCAACTTGAATATCTAAACTTTAAACCTACATAATCATACTTGTAGAAATGTAATATCTTTTCACCTTGTTCTCACTCCCTTTTTTGTAGTGCATACAGTGTATTAAAAATTTGTCAACTTACTTACATTTATAATTTGTATTGATGCCCTTTTTAAGGCTCAAAACTTAACTTTAGATTTGATAAACTGAACTGTATTTTCTACAAAGAATTTCTTTTATTTCTTAACATGTTAATTTTTCTATTACAAATAATTTTTAAAATATTTTTGATGGAGAGATGTACAGGACACTCTAACAATACATATTTTGTTGGGTTTGTTTTGTTAATTTTCAGATAACAGAAAACCAATAATTTTTCATTTCTGAAATGAAAATTTAATCCTAATAAGTGATTAATATTGCTTCAGAAAAAAAATTGCATAGGAGCAGCCACACATCTGGTAGCAATAGAAAAATAGAGGGCACATCTAACGGCAGGCATAGGGAGGTTTCTATGCTCAATGGAAGTGGGAGCCTTGAGAAACTCAATTCAATTTCCTCCCCAAGACTTAAATGATTAAGCTTATGTCAATCTGGCATATGTTTGCCCTACTTTTTTTTTTAAATGGTCACTAATGGAGACTTAATAATATCACCAGACAGTCTATTTTTTATATTAACAGCATGAGAATTTTTTACTTTACTTATTACTTCATTTTTTACCTGCTGCATGACTTTTGGTCCTTTGGGCTGTGAAGACAGATGTATTTTTCATTTCTCTTTGAAGTGTCCTGTATCTGCACATATATACACAAGTATGCTCACATATAAATTAATAAATATAAGTGTACATAAATATGCATATATGCTTCCCTCCTCCCTGTTTTATTCACCTCATAAGCCTTCCTCTTGGCTTAAGATAAGCCAGGTCATTCAATATTTCCTTTCAAAATAGTTCTGATTTTTAATTTATGGTTGTTTTTGTTTGTCTGCCTTGCCCAATATTTTGCTTGACATAAATACCCAATACTCTGCTCAGCATTCCATCTGGAGTTTGCAAGCTCCAAACAGGACTGCTTTGTACTTCTGCTAGCTTGTCACATTCTCAAACAATGTCTGCATTTTTTGCCACAAACTAATACTTTTGGAACAAATTCCAGTCAGGATTCCCTATAGCCTTCTATTCTTTCCTATTATCTATTCTATTTCTATTATTAACTATTATTAACTGTTCAGTTGCTAACAATTTTGTTTTACTCTTTATTTCCACAGCTGATTACCAATGCCCTATTTGTTGTCTTATGCACCTGTTCAACAGTTCCTCCCTAACGTTCTTTATTTTTTCCTCTACTTGTCATCATTTTGCAATCTAATCTTTCCCTCCAAAGCACTACCATGTTTACATCACCTGAAAATATGACAAAATATTAAGGAAACCATTGATTGGCATCAGGCTGTCACATTTTTGAGGGGCAAAACCTGCCCAGCCTCACTCAATATATTTTTCTATTTCAAAGTGAATTTATAGCTGCTTTTCAAGCAGGACAACCTGGATATTTTGGTACAAATTTTAATTTCATTCTATACAGTGCACGCGCCTCTATTTTGCTAATGAGAAGGTAACATGGAGAGTATCAAATATAAATGTCCACTGCTTCCCTCACGTTATAAAGGAGCTCCTGGCAGTTTTTCAATTTCATCTAGTGCCCCGTGCCAGTGGTCCCACACACAGGCAGGTATCTCACTTTCCTCAGTAAACTGCAATCTCTCTTCTTTGCACACTAGGATGTGATCCTTCCATCGCTGGGATATGGGTGGGCCAGGGGCAGGAATCACATGGAGCAACAGGGAACTGCATGTGGCAAGGCTGAACGTGCTTAATTCCTCAGCCTTCACTTTAGGAAAGGATTAAAGGTCTTGGAAATGTGTGTTTTCACAGACTGGATAACAACTTGATGCGGTTGGAGCGGCATTTTCAAATAGGGGTGGATGCAGAAATATTTGCCTGACTGTTCATGCGCCCTGAAGTAATTAATGAGATGTGAACTTCCCTGTTGCTATTTAGCTGATTGGAATATCAGCTTTGAAGCCCAGTGATGGCATGTTGCTGTTGGCATTTACTATTTAGACGCTGTTCAGGGAATGAGGGCCAAAAATGGGATTTAAACCTCTTTGGGTTGGAAATGAAGGACTTGAAGTGTGAAAAGAGCAAAGGAAATTGTAAAAAAAAAGGTTAGAGACAAAAAAGAAGCAAAGATTTAAAACAGCAGTGGGCAGAGGAGATTAATTTTTATTTTTTTTATTTTTTTTCAGAGAGTAGCAAATGTGACAAGAAAAAATTTGCACAATTAAATTAAAGTCTGTCTGGTACCACTACACCAGCTCTCTCCTGACATCAGTGGGTGTTGTGGCCCCTGCACTGCAGACCTGAATTTATACCTCCTGCAAATAATCGTATTTTGATACTGCCAGAGCCAGTAAATGTGTAAAACTTGCAAGCCAGTCATGTAACAGAAGCAGGGAGACTGATTTTTAAGCAAAGATGATCAAAAACAAATGGCCATTCTCCTCACCTGGTGCTTTTAAGCCTGCGAGGTCAGCCTGGGTCGTGCTCTAAACCGTGCTCTGAGTGGTTTTTGATTGAAGCCGAAATTCCCGCATGGACACTTGATTCCAGAAGGGGGAGCTTCAGCAGGCACAATTACAGTAAAGTCAATTTGCAATGAAATATTTAAATAGTTGCTTTCTTACAAATAGATTTGAGAGTTTTGTTCAGGGCAACAGCAAAATTTAATTTGGTCAGAGCATGATTAAAGGCTTCAAATGTTTTCTGTCCCTGGGCTCTTTTAATAACAATTTTATTATTATTTTTCTTTAAATTAAAACAATGGCAAATAAAAAAAAACCCCTAAAGTTTATTGAAAACAAATACCTTTAAAAGTAGTCACATATTTATGCAAATTATATCTAAAACTGTGATTCTTTATGTTCTAATAGCTTTCAGTGTGAGTGTCTGAAAATAAACAAACTGGCAGCTTTCCATTCACACCAGGTAAGGGAAAAATACACACATTTTCTTTCATTGATAGCCTAAATAATAAATAGGGACTAGAAGCTGGGATGGCTGCTAGGTCATTTTATTAATTTGGGTTTCTTGGGAAGCTGGTGTAAATGCATAATCGTTAGGAATAAACTAATAATACACCTGCAGGGGTATTTACATGTTTTTATGTGGAGAAGTGCACTAAATCTGAAAGAAAAGAGTCTGAAGGCAGAAGAGAGAAAAGTTACACTTATAATTAAGCCCTTGGTGAAATCCAGTAACAGGTTTCTGAGGGCAGAGTGCTGATTTAGAATACAAGAGTCAAGAAAACAAATAGCAAATAACTTGTGCCAAGACCAAAATATTCTGAGTTTCTGCATGTTTGCCTTAGGGTACGGATTGTCCAATAGCTTTCAGAGCAACAAGACAACTCAAATGTAAAGAACTCTTTCTTAGATATTTTGCACAGATCCTCTGACCCCCTTGGAGAGCTTGAAAAGCTGGCAACGAGTACATGCAGACCTGTCCTCCTCTGAAGACATGACCACAACGCAGTGTGTTCTGAGTGCGTCCCTCTCCGTTTGGATGGTTTAGGTATTTATCACCTCAGTCAAAAGAATTGTGAAAATTTTATCCTAGAAAGCCTTAAAAAGCAGAAAGTCCAGACATTTGTCTGAAGTTCCATCTGTCCTGGCCACTAGTTCAGAACAGTTTAATAGGTAGTACTTCAGTTATCAAATACAGTTGAGTGTTTGCTAGGGTTGACCATTTAGGCTGCAGCTTTCTTTTTCATGCCAAGTAAATAAAGCAAAAAAGAATATAAATATTATTGGTAGAGAATATTTAGAAGAAGATTTTAGTATCATACACACGGTGATCTGTTTCAAGATTCTCAGTCTTTTAAACTTGTGATGGGCTGCAACAGCCAGAAAGTATTCACTTACAAACTCAGGCACTGAGTTTGCACTATACAATTTCCCCATATACAATGGTTCAATTTACAATTCTTTCAATTCCATTTTTTATAGGTATTGAAAATTGGCAATAAGTAAGAGTGTCACTTTCCTAGGTATTGCTTCAAATTATATCGGTTCGTGTTGGGTTATGCTTTGAAAAATTAGAAAATTGTAACTACATACGGTAGAATTTAATAAAGAAATCACAGCTTGAGGAACCAAAAACTCCTTTATAAACTAGACAGGGTACAGTTACAACTCTGAAAAAGATAATTCTTATCAGAGGGAAATATGAAATTGTTTTGGTTTCAGATCTCTTTCTATCCTCACTGTAGCTCTGCATTATATATCCAACATAAAGGCCATCAAAGTTGGCGTTATGTTTTTGTGTTGGTCTGAATTGACTTTAGAACACATTTTTCTTTCCACTTCCAATGTGTAACTACATCTATATTTTATTTGCTCTTATAAAACATATCCTTAACTTTCTGTTTCCAGATTTTCACCCTTTTTGCATAATCAATTTAAGCCTCTGGGAAATAAACTTTTTTTTCTTAGTTATTTTTTCATGGACTACTTAGATATATTCATTGTCCCTTGGGTTCTCAGTTTGCACATTTTATATTCACCTGCATATTAAGAGGCCATTAATATTATCTGTTTGCTCCAAGTGAAATGAGTAGCTCATGTTTGGCTTTCAGTAAATGATCCATTCGACAGTGAAAGGAACAGAGAACAGTGAAGTTGGGACTTTGCCTTCTAGTTTGTTGTGTTAGTGCAACACAGACACTGTAAAAATGTGCCTCCCTTCATGCCTCTGACTGAAATTTCATTAAGTGTCTAAATAAGTACTTTCCAGCTTTAGGGAAAAAAAAAATATTCTGGGAACAGCAGATTGGGAATTGAGTGAGTATTGCAAAGGTCAACCTAAGAATCATGGCTCAGGCGTGTATCACAATTTCAGAGTTCTTCAGATTCTCTGTAGGATATTCCCAGGTTTCACACTGTAACAATGCCAGTATTTAAAATAATGTAGCAATATAAGAATTTTCTCTATCATCCCCTATTAAAGGTATAATTTTTGACAGAGTTGCACCTCTTTTTAAATGTGTGATAATTTTAAAAATCTAAGGCATTTTCCTTCTTTAAGGAATTAATGGAAATATAGATTCAAAGTGGAAAAAAGTATCACACTGATTTAAGCACCTAAACTCCATCCCTTTAGTATATTCAGAACCCAAACTTACACACAAGTGTGTATTCTTTTACTACTTTTACTACTTTTACTACTTTTACTACTTTTACTCTTTTACTAGTATTTTTATTATTGCAAAATATCACATTTATTGTCAATGTGAAACAAATCGGCCTATTTTTAGGACTTTCAAATTTATTAATTTGGAAAATCATCTTTGAAAATGATCAAAACTATAAAAAGTAAATTTGGATGACACTTCTTTCCTGTCAGTGATGCATTTCACCAACCATTTCAAGCTGTCAAATTGAAAATAAAGTCACAAAGAAAGGATGGTATTTGGAAGAGAGAGGGCAGAAGTGTTTATCAGGCTTAGAATATAAATTTGATTGCCTGTTATGTCAAAGACTGCAAAATTATTCTGCAATACATGCATCAGAAGCATGGACAAATATACTTTCATCGATCTTAAAATCATACCAAAAATCAGTAATCATCAAGTATTCTTCCAAACTCATTTTCTAAAATCAAAGAGCCGATATTTTAAGCGCAACTCACACAGGCGCAATGCGCAGGCTCGCGCACACTGCCTCGCTCTCCTCCTTTTGACTTGAAGAGTTATTTGGTTTTCAATTACTTTTTGTCTACTTTATTTTTTTGCGCAGTGGTGAAGTTAAATTAGGTGCTTCAGAAACATGTATGAAATACACCTTTTCCCAGAATAGATATTTCTGGAAACCTCAAAAGAATTGCAAACTTTATTCCCCTTTCTTACTTTGTCCCCACTCTGGCCTGTCAAACACTCACAGTTTGTGATGACAAGACTGCTCAGCACCCAAGAAACTTAAAATGCAGGATCGTTGTACTCTATCAGCCCACGTGAGATAAGAAATCTGGAATAATCCTGTGTTGGGTTTGTTTGCCTGATTTGGTCATATGGCATTGCCACAGGGAAACAAGATTTTGAACATGGTCAATTATTCCCACCCTACTAGGAATAATAATCTTTGACCTGTGTTAAGAGATAGACTTTTCCTGAAGGGTGTGTAGACTGAGCATACATCCAAAATCCCAAATATCCTGGCAGTTTTGTCCCAGGAAAAGGACTGATCCCTCTCCCTGATAGATGGGGACTCGGTGAAACAGTGAAATAAAGGAGGCCTGGGTGGTTTAAGGTTTTTGATGATGGCCAACTGGAAAATAATGAATGTCTGCATGTGAAATCCTGCTCCCTATAATTAATCGGAAATAGCTATCTTAAAATCATCTTAATACCCTGAAAAGTATAGTATCCTGTATCATGAGTGTTTTAGCCAAGGAATCTATTAAAAAAAATCTGCTGAAAGCATGGAGAGCTATGCATTATTGCAATTTTTCCAATGAACAGCTCCCAGTCTTGCTCTAGCTCCTTGTATCAAGTCTACACAGGATAATTCAGGTAACCCTCACTCAAAAATTTTTTGGACAAACTGCTTTGCAGAAAAATAAGTTTAAAAAAGCAACAGATATTTTTCAGTATATGACATAATTTTCCCTTCCAGCATATCCTACGTCTCAAATCTTGCAGCAATTGCCTTAAATTGAACAAGATTTCTGCTGCCTGAAAACTGCTCATAAAGCCTTTGAAATGGAAATTAAGTTTTCTTAAAGGACAGTTTAGGTTAAAAGACACAAAACTGTGTTAATAAATAACAGAAAGCAGAAAGTTGGATAAAGGTGGAACACCAAGGGTCTTAAACTTACTTGAAGACAGTAGAAAGTGAGCATAAAAGGCATGAAAATGTCAGCCTTTTACAGCCACTTTACATTTTCTAAAAATGTCAGCCTTTTACAGCACTTTACATTTTCTTTGCACTCTTGAAAAATAACTGATTTATTACAGGGCAACAGTTAGCTGAACTTATAAAAAATATGGAAACCAACCCTGAAAATTGGTAGGACTTAATTCACTTTTCCTAATTCTGATTTTTTTTTATTTGCTGTAACAGTTAAAATCCTTTAGAGAAGGACTTAACTTTCAGGGGTTTAGAAACATTTAGACAACATATGCTTCAATATTTCTGGAGCAGAACATTTTTGATCTTTTATTGAGAAATAAAAAGTTAAGCTTACTTGATGTAAAAAAGACCCTCGTTGTAACTAAAGTCTGATTTTATAAAAATGAAACTTTCATAAATCTGAAAGGAATTCAAATAATGTGATAAAAACCTGTTATGCAGATCCATAGCTGATCAAGAGACAGCAATTTTCTTATAATTTTATTTTCACTGGAAAGTTCACACTGATCAGACACTTTATATGTTAACAAACATGCAGACATGCACAGAGTTAGATTTACCATTTCTTTGATTTACACTTCATAATTTTGGCAAGGACAGTTTATGGAGTGTGACTGATCAGTGTGCAATTGCACTCCCAAAAAAGTTACTGTGAAGATTTTTAGGAGAGGAGAGGAGAGGAGAGAGAGGAGAGGAGAGGAGAGGAGAGGAGAGGAGAGGAGAGGAGAGGAGAGGAGAGGAGAGGAGAGGAGAGGAGAGGAGAGGAGGAGAGGAGAGGAGAGGAGAGGAGAGGAGAGGAGAGGAGAGGAGAGGAGAGGAGAGGAGAGGAGAGGAGAGGAGAGAGAGGAGAGGAGAGGAGAGGAGAGGAGAGGAGAGGAGAGGAGAGGAGAGGAGAGGAGAGGAGAGGAGAGGAGAGGAGAGGAGAGGAGAGGAGAGGAGAAGAGAAGAGAAGAGAAGAGAAGAGAAGAGAAGAGAAGAGAAGAGAAGAGAAGAGAAGAGAAGAGAAGAGAAGAGAAGAGAAGAGAAGAGAAGAGAAGAGAAGAGAAGAGAAGAGAAGAGAAGAGAAGAGAAGAGAAGAGAAGAGAAGAGAAGAGAAGAGAAGAGAAGAGAAGAGAAGAGAAGAGAAGAGAAGAGAAGAGAAGAGAAGAGAAGAGAAGAGAAGGAAAAAGGTCTTGGTTCTGCTGGATGACAGGAAATGGTCCTGAACACCCTTGCTTTGTTATTGCTGAGCTCCACTGGAAGTACAACAGTTAGAGCAATGTTACTCAGTCCCACAAGAGCCAAGGGTATCCATTTACTGTTTCCACAGCTGCAGGGTATTAAGTGCTGACTGCACCAGTTCTGTGGTCATTGCACTGTGTTTAGCCATACACCAAGTCAAGTGTCAGATCTACCACTGACAAAGGGCTTGTTTTTCCTCTAGGTTGTTGGATGCTGATGAGTACATATCCTCTTGCTCTGCTATCTGCCCATCAATCATAAGCTCCTCTTAATGGCCATCACTAGCCCTTCTTAGGCTTTTTTCTCTCATTCACACCTAAACACAGTCACACACACGAAAGGTAATTTCCTATTGGGACATCTTGCTAAGCTTTCCCGTCTATTTTTTTTGTTTTTTCCTGAAGGCTCTTTCCTCTGAAACCTTCCAAATTTTGATCAGCAATGAGGACAAAGGAAAATGCTTAAGGAGAAATGCTGATCTCTAAATAGACATTAATGAATAATGGAGGAAGGGATTGATATACATTCTTAACCATTCTGTCTGACTGAGAAATTGCTGAAAAGTTATTCTGAGTTTTAGGTTTCTTCTTCCTTCATTACAAATTGCTGGAAGGGCCAAAAGCTATCCTTTCAGTTATTAGCAACAATTAAGGTTGTTCATTTGATACCCAATTACTTTGGTACTCAGGAAACCCTATTCATTGTGGGCAGTTAAGTGTGAAAACCTGACAAAAATAAAAAGAAAACTTGAGATTGTCATTATCCAGCAGTTTTTCAGACTTTATAACACCATGTGAATGTATCCTCAGCACTAGGATTAGGGCTCAATATCCACAGTTTGCTTTCTTCTGTGTTCCTTACGGTATTGATAAGAAAGCATAAAGTCAGCATATAGTATGTAGTTAACTTTTTTCAGTTAATGGTTTGCCTTACATGATTTCATCAACTCCTGGGATCCTTCCCTGTAAGAATCTCTGGGAAATAGCATGGAGGATGTTGGGGCACTTTTGTGGCTTGCTGTTAGCATGCCACCAGACCAGTGGAACTACAGAGTAAATTGACCACGCTGAAATTATTACACAAGATGGACAATTTCAGTTACTCTTTAAAAACACGAGACCATGGACAAGTATTTGTTTTGTGCTTAATTTCCTATTTCATTATCAACCATGTGTTTTAATCTATAAAAATAAACGCAGTCTTTAGAACAGAAACATAGCAGGAGTTACCCACAAAGGGAGTTCCTGCCAGTTTTTTTTATTTAGGAGTTCTCATTCACGTTTTATGGTCCTGATGGAAGGTATTTTTCCAAATGAAGAAATATATTCTAGCATGAGAATAGAACTGAAATGAGGGGCACCTGTGTTTGACAGTCTGGTGCACAAAGTTCCTAAGTTTTTTTGGGGAATATTCATATCACAAAATATTAATGCATATTGAAGCTGCTGCGACTGTCAGTATTGTCACACTGCCTCAGACAAAGGATGGCAAAGGTGTGGTTAACCATAGCCATCATCCACCTGTGTGAGCAATATTTGCACTAGGAAAAATGACCATTTTGAACAAATTTGTTGGCAGAAAAGAAATTTTCTTGGGGTAAGATGGGCATAGGAGAATGTAGCTAAGTGAAATAATGGCAAGTTTTAACAGAAGTGAAGGTGATAGAACCATACAGTGCTTTCAGAAGAGCAGTCTGGCTTGACTGAGAGAACAGCCAAATAAAAGATATTTGTCTTGTAAAGCTGCATAGCGGTGTCAATGACATGTTGTGAAGATGAGTCAACCTATGTAAAAATGAAGATAATAAGTTATGACTACCTGACGCTCTACACTAAACAAATCAACTTAGAATTTAAGGAAAGAGTTGGTGAAAATTTTATACTTAAATTAGTATTTTACCTATGCGCTATTTTTTAATTTAGGTAAAATCATGTTGGTTGAGACTTCTGTACGGTGCGTGTTTATGAGGGACTTTGGCTGTCATATGCCCTTGAGTATCCAGATGGAATACTTATTAGGGTCCAGGCAAAGGACCCTTATATCTTATAAATCCTTATAAGTTCTGGGAAAATTTTATTTAGCTTATTTGGAGGTCTGGGTAAAGAAGAAAATGCTGTGCTGGGCAGGGATGTCTCAGAATATAAGGTTACAGCTCCTTTTCTACACAACCCATAAACAAGCTGGCCACAGAATGGGTGTTGTAGGATCACCTGAGACACAGTAAAGGGACAGCCATGCATGCAATCTTGATGGCCACAGATTTTATCCTGGCTGCGTCCTGAAAAGTGTGTCTTACTTATATTCACTAAAAAAGAAGGGCAGAGAAATTGCATAAAAAAGGAATAGAAACTGGGGAAAGAGACAAGTAAATTTTTGATGGTTCTTGAGGGGGCTGGGGTGATAATATATGGTATCAGACATAGAGATTTAAATGGCATGGAAGGTTTAGAAAAATTCCCTATTCAAGTCACAGAGTGGCTGTCAGGGGCCTTCTGGGATTGCTTTCCTCTGGATCTCTGGATACTCCATAAAAGGCTCTCTAGGCTGATATCCTAGATATCAAATGCTCCAGTGTTCCCAGTTTCATCAGTCAGGACTTCATAACCTGAATGAATGGTCAGGCAAGGCAACGAGCTTTTCCTCAAGCAGAATTTAAGAAATAAATCCTCTCAATGCCCTTTGAATAACTTGAAGTGATGTCTGGTGTTCCTGGATGAGGAAGAACTCACGGGGAGACCTTTGCAACTTTGTAGGAGTCTCTGTTAAGTGAGTTCGATTCATCTGCCTGTGGGATTAGATTTCCACTCATTTGAAACCCATTGAAGGGCCAGGATCAATTCTCAACAGTGTTGATTCAGATTTCCCTGGGAAAAGGGAAGAAAGGAGCATTTGAATCAATAGCTGTGTCTGCATTCTTGTTAATGGAAGAGCTGTTTATTAGTTCGTGCCAGGAAGCCATCTCTGCCACTCAATTTTGACCGTTTACAGAGGCAGAAAGCAGAGGTAGAAAGCCAGAACTGTCCCCAGCAGCCCTTCAGCCCACATCACTTCTCTAGGCAGTGTTTGGGCACAGTACAGGAGTTAGGGCAGCCCACTGGCTGCGCCTGGAAGGGAGTTTGGGAGCAGCTGCAGTGTTCTAGAAGACAGGAAAATTTAAAAGTTTGGACTTGGGGCATTCCAAGTCAGCTAGCACCAGTGCTAAAGGCAGTTCCTGGCCTTGTTAGACTTCTTACCCTGTTACATAATTTCTCTAAATTCACCCCCTTTTTGTTTTTGTTTTTTTTTTTTTGAGGGGGTGGAATAATAAGACCCCCTAATAAAATGTCACCACCCCGTGAAACCGTGCCTGATTGACTGATGCAGGATTTTTCAAATTAGCATTGTTTAGCAACTTTTGCTTCAGCTTTCTTTTCACAGCTCTCCCAAGAGGAAAAGAAAATAAGACTGGCCTTTGCCACACTTGTGAAATTGTTATTCTGTACAGAGGGATGATCAGAACAGAGCTGATCAAACCAGCACTTCTGGTTTCTCTCACAATGTAACTGCAGTGATTCTTATTTTAAAATGGGCTTCTCATCCTTTTCCTCTTACAAAATTCAGAGGATCTGAGCCTGCAACGAAATGCATTTTACATCAGATACACCATCTAAACAGTATCTGGAGCAAAGAGAGATCTCATCACTTCCAGTCCTAATTAACCTGTGGGTTTTCTCTTGTGACATGACTCCAGTCTATTAAATCTTGCATTTCTTGCTGCAAAGTAGCAAAAGTTCAATGGGAAACATAGAAAGTGTCTTTCTCTTCCAGAATACTGTATCTCAGCAACTAGGGAAATCTTCTGGGAGGTGGATGCAGTAGATTTGAATTACCTCCATCTGAAGTAAGAACCGAATCCAGTTCATTTCCCAAACCCTTAAAGAAAAAAGGGTTGTAACACAACTACATCCTTTGGTGATCTAGTAGAAAAATGTAGATTTTTAGGAACATCTATCCTGCTAATATCCATGCAGATGGCTTTTATAAAGAAATCCCTAATTCCTGGATTTCAGTGGATGGAGGCAGGAGAGATGGACTGTATTTTATATGCATTCCAGAGATTTAACAACTTAAATGTCAAACATGAACATATGGCAACTTTAGATGCTAGCAGTTTCAGGGATGTTTGGGAAGAAGGGGATGGGGGGAACAGGAGAACATTTGTGAGATAAGATTGAATAACTCAAATCCACTTTTGCCCGGTTATTAAATGCCTGTGAGCCTTTTATTTATGCTGGTAGATTCATGTCAGAGCACAGGCAGAGACACTGAAAAAATGATCATTCATAGTCTTAAAATGATACTACAGTCTCTGACACAATATCACTCTCTTCCAGCTAGTGTGCTTGAAAATAATTCTCAGGCATGCATTGGAAATTAGCACAGAGTGGGAATCATTCCCAACAGGCAGTTTGAATGTTGTTAGCTTGTTTTTGATGGCAAGAGAGCTTAATACTGAGGATGTGCCAGTTGGCTTCAGTGTCAAAGAAAGCCCTAGGCTCTGTTTAGTTTGCTGGTGTAGATATAATCCTATTGGTTCTAACATCTAAATCTAACCCGAATCTTTTTCTGTTTTGTAGAGAAGGTGGAGGCTGTTTTGGGATGCTGCCCCTTGTGATTTGGAATTGACCTTGCAAACACCTATTCCTATAAATTATTGTAACTCAAATAGTTCCACTGATCTTAAAAAGCTGCCTATAAAATGAGAACAAACATTTGTGAGTGAGGTTTTGCAGAATCAGCATGTGGTGGGACAGGTGCAAAATAGAAACTTAGAATCTGATTCCTGTGTGGTAGTGCATTCTGCTTCCAGAGAAACTGAAACCATAAACAACACAGCAATCTGTCTCACCTTTGAGTTGTTTGTCTATGCATAAGTTGATTCTCTGGCCTTTCCCCAATTCAGTAGTGGTAAGAGCTTCATTTTATTTGTACCCCCTTGTACCAAGCATGTGGTGAAAAACCAGTCCCCTAAACATTCTACCTTTGTAAGAATAAATGCATTATTTTTCAATTTGCAGTATTGTACCATATGCTCAGTATGGGTTCTTCTTGTCATCCTTTCATCCTCAGTGAGGAAATTGAATGAAATCTCACATTGTTGTCTATTTCCCCATCAAGGAGTTTCTTCCTTGGAGTAAAAGAAACATTATGTACTATCTGCACTTTTCTTTAATATTAAAAACTAAGAAACAAAGTGTTATTAATTATTTAGAAATTACTGGCTGTGATCATTATACTAAATGACAATTATGGTTATTGTTTACATCAAGTAAGTTCCAGAGAGGAAACAGAAGAACAAATTCCCCATGTAGTTTGAGCTGCACAATCATAAAGGAAAAAGATAGACTCTGTACTTCATTTTGGAAAGAAAGAAGCAATAATGGCCAGTATAGAGAACCAAGGGGCTAAGAAATAAAATCAGTTTGATTTATTTTCATTGGATTGTCCCTCCTTTCTGCAGCCATACCCAGGGACATCTATCACATCTCTCCATGCATTCCACACTTTCCTTACATTCCACTGCCTCTATCCCTTACATAGCTGTATGATCCATTTTACACCTCTCTTCACCTTCTTTTGTCATTTCTGGTACAATCCTAAGAGAGAGTGCAGCCATCGTAATTAATAATTTTCAACGGCTAGCTCTCAGAGTTGTGATGATGCATCTGCCAACCATCTCAGCAGATTAAGTATAGGGGGCCTAATTTCTTCAATTTGAGGAAATATTATTTCATAGAAGTCTTGGCTGGAAGGAGACTCAGGAGATTGTCAAGCCCAGAGATCCTGCTTTAGGTGGATGTATATCACCACGAGGTCATGTGTTCTGGTTATTTTTTATACATTTCATTTCTTTTGATTAGGTCCTTGGAAGAAATCCAAGGACAGAAGATTCCCCCTTATGTCTTGCTGGGTAACATGTGACAGTGAAGAAGAACCTTTGTGGAGAAATCTTCCTAGAAGTCTTCCTCCCCTCTAGTGGGAACGTTCCTAGCCATGGTTTATGGCCTTGTTATTTCTTCTGCCACTACCACAAAGACATTGGCTTGGCCATCTTAAAAACTGACTTTCGAGCTGCTGTGGGTTGTTCAATTGGTCCTGATCTGTCTCCTCACCAGAATAATGAATCACAGATCTACAGACTCATGGAATCATTAAGGTTGGAAAAGACCTCTAAGACCAAGTCCAACCATTAACCCAGGACCACTGTGCTCACCACTGATTGTATTACAGAGGGCTGCAACTACATGCCTTTTAAATGCTTTCAGTGATGGGGATCCCACCACTTCACTGGGCAGTCTATTCCAATGCTTGACAACTCTTTCAGTGGAGAATATTTTCTTAATATCTAATCTAATTCTCCCTTGGTGCAATTTGAGGCCATTTCCTCTCATCCAGTCACTTGATACCTGGGAGAAGAGACTGACCTTCAACATCTTCTCAGATAATTGTAGAGAGTCATAAGGTCTCCCCTGAGAATCCTTTTCTCCAGGCTAAACAAACCCATCTCCTTCAGCTGCTCCTCCTAAGACTTGTGCTTCAAATCCCTCACCAGCTTTGCTGCCCCTCTCTGAACATGGCCCAGTACCTCAGTGTCTGTCTTGCAAGGAGGAACCCAGAACTGAACACAGGATTTTAGATGTACCTTCACCAGTGCAGAGGGAAAATCACTTCTCTGGTTCTGCTGACCACATTACTTTTAATACAAGCCAGGGTTCTTCTTGGCTATCTGGGCACCCTGTTGGCTCATGGCCAGATGACTTGACTAACACCCTCAGATCTTTTTCCGCCAAGCAGTTTTACAGACACTCTTCCCCCAGCTTTTATCACCACATGGGGTTGTTGTGAACCAAGTGCAGAACCCAGTCCTTCACCTTGCTGAACCTCATACAATTGGTTTTAACCCACTGATGCAGCCTGTCCAGATCCCAGAGCTTTTCTACCCTCCAGCAGATCAACACTCCTGCCCAGACTGGTGTCACCTGCAAACTGGCTGAGGCTACTCTCAATCAATCACCTGGTCCAGATCACCAATAAAGATATTAAACAGGACTGGGAGCACTATGAGTCCCGAGGAACCTCATTAGTGACTGGCCACCAACTGGACGTAACTCCACACACCATCACTTTCTGCACTCATCCTGACAGTTTCCTATCCAGTGACCAGTGACCATCCAAACCATCTGATGGTCCCTCACTCCACCCTTAGAGGTGATATGTGAACAGCTTAGCAGTCTCTGCTTGGCAGCCCCCATATGTGGTCTGTGAGACCACAAACTGATGTTTTCAACCCTTCTATCTTTTCACTTCCTTATTTTTCTTCTTAACTTTTTTTTATTGCTCATGTTTACAGTGGGTCGCATGAGACTGTCTCACTTTGCTTGCTTTACAAGTAATTCCTAACAGAGTTCCCTTCATTAATATTAATAAAAACAGTTCATATTTCTTGTTAATGATATCTGATGAAGTGATATCTCCTCTGATAGCTATACTCTGCTTGCAAGTAAAATTTCTCACTTCGTATGCAAAAAAAGACATCAGCTTTGGGACATCTGTTATTCTTGTGTTGCTGATACCCTCTTGTGTGGCCATCACCTGGCTTCACTGCCAGGATCTGTTGCAGTTCTCTGTAGCTGGACTCTTTAGTGACTTTCAGTTGATGACTGATGTCTTCTTGTTTGTTTGTTGTGAGGCTTGATGAATTCTTCTCCTCCCAGACTCTCTTGCCTCAGCAAAGTTGTTCCATGTGTCTCTTCCATCTGTACCAGCTCTATGCCTTTCTTTCCCATTCTTCAATGTAATGCATGGCATAACTGTCTGATTTGTTTGCTCACAGAAACTCTGTAGCATATTGGGTTTTGTTAAAAGCTTGTGACTATGCAAAAAGGTCTGCTGTTTTCCTTAGCCTCTGTGCTGGTTTTGTCTGAGACAGAGTTAATTTTTTCTCAGTAGCTGCTTCACTGCTCTGTTTTGGGATGTAGTATGAGAATAATGTTGATAACACATTGGTGTTTTTGTTGTTGCTCAGTAGTGCTTGCCCTGAGTTGAGGACTTTTGAGTTTCCCGTGCTCTGCCAACAAAAAGGTGCACGAGAAGCTGGGAGGGAGCACAGCCAGGAGAACTGATCGGAACTGGCCAAAAAGATATCAAAAAGATATTCCACACCATATGACATCACACTCAGCAAATAAGGATGGGGAAAAAGAAGGAAGTAGGGGGACACTAGAGTGATAATGTTTGTCTTCCCAAGCAATCATTAGATGTGATAGAGCTGTGTTTTCCCAGGAATAGCTGAACACCTGCTTTCCCATTCACCCACAGGAAGCGGTGAATAAATTCCTTGTTCTGCTTTGCTTGCACATGCAGCTTTTGCTTTACCTGTTAAACTGTCTTTATCTTAACCCGGGAGTTCTCCCAGTTTTGCTCTTCTGATCCTCTTCCCCGTCCCAACAGAGAGGGGAAGACCAGGGGGAGGTGAGGGAACTGCAGCTAAGCAGCTGATGTCTGGGTTTTAGCATTGACACCCTGGTTGCTGCACCCTGAATGAGGTGAAACTGGATCCAGCAGGGAGGGAGGTGGCTCCCTTCTAGAGAAGATGCCTATGCTTGGCTCAGGGAGGTTACAGAGTGTAAAATGAGAAGGAAAAAAGAAAACGGTTTTGAAACCATGACAAATAGAAAAAATTCTGCATGGAAAAGACCAACTGACTTCTAATATAATGGAAGATTAGGAAAAAAATTCGACAAATAAATTAACAAAACCCTGAACCATACAAAAATCCTTTTTATATTCACAGACCATTAGATGGCTTTGGTGTATCCATTTGTGAAGAGCATGCAGCCAGACGGACCCAAAATTTTTGATGGCCCATCATCCTGCCCAAATGCCTTATGGAGCTATTCACCCAGCAAAACCATCAGAATCTAGTTTCTCCACTGATGGAATGAAAATTGCTGGAAGAAATTCTAGGTGGAGGCTTGCTTCCTTACACCTTTGTTACATCTTCAGTCAGTACTAACATTTTCTTTCTGAAATAAATCAGCTTCTCTAAATTAATTGATTTCCATATCTAAAATCACAGCTTCTATTTTCTTCAACTCATTCGTCACAACATCCTTCTGCCCCTATTTTTTCTCTCCTCAGAGGACCTTGCCAATTTCTATTGATGGAAAGGAGATAAAGTGTGAGTCTGTAAGTCTGTTCTCTTTTTTTTTTTTTTTTCCCTTTTCACCCTCTCATATTTCTCCAGCATTGAGGGTGAGGAACCTTCTGTTCTCCTCTCCTCCACAAAGTGGCCTAAAGTGTCATGCCATCTCTGTACCTCACATTGTGACACTTTTGAGCATTTTTGACCTCTGCTTCTTGCCTCACATTACAAACAAGTTCTATATTTCTCCATTCTTGTAAAGAGAAAAAAATATGTTCAAGCACACACTTGCATTTGCACCAGTCTTCTTATCCATTTCCTTTGAGGGTTTTTTTTTTTAGTGCAAAGCTAATTTAATTCTCATTTCAATCAGAAACCTGTTCATGTGTGGCTGCTGTGAGCTGCAGTGTATAAAAGCCCTAATACCTTTTTCACTTCCAATGGCAAATACCAGAATCAATCTCACTCCCTGCTCCCCCCAACAGTCATCCATCTTCACCAGGGCCACGTTTGTTTTCTTAAAAGTGTCCTCCTGGTGGCTCTGTCCTCTTCCAAGCCTCAGCTGCCACGTCCTTTAGAGAATGCCTCTTTGTGCCTTATTCTCCTCTCTGTGCATGTTTCATGTGTCTGCCAGTGGTCCTTTCTTCTTCGTCATCCAAACATGGTTAATCTTATCCATACTAATTCAACCAGAATACACCAATCTGCCGCTTCACAGCAGAGCAACTTCATTCTGTCTAAGGCAAAATTCTGATGTGTTTCTCCAGTATTACCTGGTGATTATCTAGTCATCTCATCTAAACAAATCTTTTAAGAAAAATTGGAAGTGTTTTTGTTCTTCCTTCTTTAATGTCTAAACCATATGGGGGAAGTGACTGTGTGTGTCATTCAAAACACCTGACTCAGATATCCTCTCTAGGTCCTCAGGTATAGGTTATATTTAAATATTGTGTCTTCCTTTTGTACACTACATTTAATACACTACCTTTAATACACACTGTTCCATTAATCTCTACTACCTGTAATATAATCCTTTTGGATGCTATTTGACTAATTTCAATCACCTATATGCAGTAGAGACATTTGCATCTGTGCTCTTTTCTTTGGATTTCTCCTTATACAGTGTCGAAAAATAGCTGTTATAGAGTGGAAATTTTGCTAAAATAGTCATCCAATCAATTTTTTTACATTTTTTCCCCAAAAGTTCCTGTATCTTGGAGGACTAGCTCCTATGTAAATATTCATGCTGTGGAAGTCTAAAATTAGCTGAAATCAATCTTGTCTCCTTTTCCTTTTTCTCTTCAGCTTTGTAATTTCATTCCTTTAGATCCTACCAAAGGCAAACTATGCACACTTAGAGTCCATATGAAAATAGCATTCCAGGTTCATTTCCCCAGACTGTAACTTTGACTGTACGATTCATAATTATTCATCCATTGAATAAGTACACCTTTCATCTGGAATCAAGTTTATGCCACTTATCTTTCTCACTGTTTTCCATCTCTCATTTACTGTTCAGACTGACAGCCATGCATGGCCCCTGCTAAAACTTCATATTGTTTACTTAAGACATTTTAGAATAAACATATGTATAGTTCCTCCCAGACTGTCCTGCATGTTTAAGGAAATATTCCCATATACATCTGCCATGCTGCAGAAATTGCATTTTACAAAAACCCACCAAATATCTTCTTTGCTGTGACGCTTACAAGAAACTTGTCAGGTGTTGGGTTCTGAACCACTGAGGCCCCTGATCTGGATGTTCAATCACAATTCTGGTTTATTTTTCTCCTTAGTCTCACTTCCATGAAAATAATATTTTTGAGCAAGGATTGTTTATGACTTGTATTTACACCGTACTTAGCATAAAGACAAGTCAGACCATGAATAAATATTCTTAATGTTAAAAACAATTAAACAAATAATAATAACAAGAGCAATGTGAGATTATTTTTTTTGTATTTTGTATTTAAATTATCTCTGAGTCTCAAATGAACAGAATGTACCCTTTCTTTGTTACTTCAAAATTCACTAAGAATATAATTTTTATAGTGCTTCAGAGGAAGAAAAAATTATTATTGTTCAGTAAGTAGAGCCATGTACAATACTCAATTCTTGTAGGATAAGAAGTGTAAGCCTGCATTTTAGACTGAATTTTGCACCTGTCTCCATTGGGAATGGCAAGCTATTTACAGTAATTCAGGAGCATTCCTACCAGAGAGCTTGGCAGTGACAGAACTGGATTATGTGTTATATTGTAGGTCACAAAGATGCGAGAAAATTCACCCCAATAAATTTTTTTCCAGTCAGCTCTAGTGTTCCCAGTTTGTGTCTCTTGACTTTCATATATTTGCTTTGTTTATTTAGCTTTTAATATTTTAAATTTAGATAGCAGTATTCATTTGTATTTATTTCATATTTACATAGGTTCTGACTTGAGTTAATTAAGTTAAAGCTGAATTTTAAGAAAAAAGTCAGATTATTGGTATTGTGCAATTGTGCTAACTAAGGAAGCTATACTGCTATTTATATTTTAATGTGATTTATATTTATAAGGATCTATTTTTTTCTTTAATCTGTGTCATTAATAATTTCATGTCTGATAGATACTAATGAAAAAAAGAAATGTATATAGTGTTATTACTTATATAATCAATGGTCAGAAGGAAATTTTTCTTAACCTAGTATTTCCCTTTCCAGCTTATTTTTATACTATCCAGACATGTACAGAAATAAACTTTCCCATCAAGTTTGTACAACCTAGAACGCAAAGAGCTGTCACTTTATTTCATTAAGTTCAGATCCACCTCATAGAGTTGAGACATGAATTTTCAGTGACTGAGTGCAGCAGAAAGAACATCATAAATTAGCCTAGCGAGCCAGTGCACACTTTTAATATGTATTTATTTCCATAAATGTAAGTGCTGAGCAGCTGATTTCATTAAAATTATGGCAAATTACATTTAGGATCTCTATTTGCATATTTTCTGCAAGCTGAAGTATTAGTTTTTGAAGTACCATTTTAGGCAATTTTTGCAGTGTGACAGATACAGATTTTCATTAGGATCACAGCAAGCTGTTGGCTAAGATTGAACTCTAGAGAACAAGCCCCACTAGAACTACATAAAAATATGTTAAATTACTATCAGGGTTGTGGAAGCATGAATTCCACAAGAAAAAGAAAATTAATATAGATATTCAAGGTTGTGACCCCCTGAGGTATAGTTCTTGGAGAAAGTAAATAAACTCCAAAAGCCTCAAATCTTCAAAGTTGAAAACTATTTAGTTTAAAAGGCAAAAAATATCAGGAAACATTTTTTCTTGCTTTGATTTGCTTGCATGCTTATAGAAAAAAATCTGAGTAGGATGAAAAAAAAAAAGAAAACAATCACCTGAAATACTTGTGAGATTATGCTATGCTCTACTTTCTAAACTCACGAACCCCTGCTTTTCACTCAATGATATGACTTTTTATGCTTTGCTACATTCATATATTCTCATTAAGGCTCATGATCCAGGTGCATAGCTCTGTCTCAAGGGAGGCCTCCCCTCATGTTTGCTCTGCCCTCTGTTCTCAAGTGGGGAAAGAAGCATAATTGATAGCTGTGCTCAGTTTGCTTTGAAGCTCTTGAGTACAGAACCGAGCGGAAAAAAAGAACGACAACAAAAAAAAATGTTTTGTACGTTTGTGGGGGAAAGGATACTGCAGAAGGACAAAGGAACACGGAAAGCTGGACGATGAAGGAAAAAATGGAAGAAAATCATGAGGGAATGGCAGCTGAAGATAAAATGCAATATAGCATCAGATTGCACGAACAGAGGGACAGAAGTATGAGTGAGTTCCAAAAGTCACTTCCTCTAGAGATCTTGTGTCACAGATGCTGCTGCTGCTGCTGAAGAATAGGATTTAGACATCCATCAAAGGCCTGCTGTTGTCCTGGTGGGAAAATAAATAGTTCAACATATTGCTCATCTAAACCAAAGTTACCCTGTAAAGACTTAGAAGGTTGGGAAACTTGGGACCTATGAAGAATTCTCTCCATTCTCTCAGTCACCAGTCACTCAGTTCTCTGCCTCTGTCTTTCTTCTCTCTCTCTCTTTATATCTGTAAACGTCGAATATATACAAAATTAAAATTATATATATATAATTTTAACACCACATATAGCATATGAACAGGTTTAGGTAGGTTTAAGGGGTGTGTGTATGTGGTGTGTGGTTGTGGGTGTATGTATTTACACACACATGTATCTATTATATTTATGTGTAAAATGTATGTGCAAAAGTCTTCTTAAGCCTGAATGAAGTAAATATAAATCTTATTTAAGAGGTGGCTGAATTCCAAAGTGACATTGCTTGTAATAACTTCTTGCTCATGTGCACACATAAACACATTTACATTCACAGTTTTAATGTTCAAATGCAAAGTATAGGCCAAGATTATAATTATTCATGATGTATATATATCAAAACATTTCCAGAAGGTAAAACAAAAATTAAAAAATAAATAAAGTAACCCTGAAAGATTTGGAATTTCAACTGGATCCATAACCAATGTAATTAACAAGTATAGATATTCCACAACTATTCTTTAAATGGGATTTGATGTGAGTTTTCTCCTTTTTTCTTTCTAGTGGGAAACAGAAGGATTAGATATGCTTTGGACAGAATTGCTAGCAAACACAACAGATATGAGTTTTGTTCTTCCAACTTTGTCTCAGAAAATCTGTAGCCTAGACACAGCTGAGAATTATAAGGAAAACAGTCCTTGTATATTAATCTGTTGAGCATGGCGTGAAAAAACAGGAATCAAAATCCAACATTCACTTTAACGTTTCTGTTGTTGGATTCTCTTGGAACAAATTACGATCACCAGATTTAAGGCCAAGGTTTTATGCCTGCCCTGACTGACAGTCTAAGAAAATCTGATTCTAAACAGGGTGCAGCTCATAAGGGATATTATTTCTTATAGTGTTTAGCTGTGCAATTAAAGCACCGAATTTTCTTAACTTAGTTTCTGGATTTGTACAGCTGCTAAAACAGTAGACATTCACCTCATTCTTCTTCTCTTCTCTTTTACAATGCCATAAAGATTTTATGAGTTATTAATGAGGACCTAGACTTTTGACCTTCAGTACTCAGCTGAGGACAAATTTATCAAAGCAGGGCTATGATAGAGCCAATTGGAGTCTGTTGAGGTGTAAGAACCTGTGTTCTGTGTCATTAAACAAAAGCACTAAAAGGTATGCCGTTTGTGCCTTTGTTCTTAAAAGTATGCTGAAAAGCTGTCTTTGCTGGCCTGACAAAATCCATTCACTGGCAGAGGTGATACCATTGCTCCAGTCTAGTTCAAAGAAGGTTCTGTAAAATAACACAGAAGGAAGCAGAGGAGAGACTGCTTCACTCAAAAATATTCTTTCATGTTTTCCCACAAAACCTGTGAGGGATACTTAGCCTAGACCCACAATTTTCTGCAGACCCATAAACTAGGTTTGGCTTTATGACAAGACTGCTGACAGGAACCTCATGAAGTTTAACAAGGGGAAGTGTACAGTGCTGCCCCTGAGAAGGACCAGCCCCATGCAGCAGCTGTATGCTGGGCTTGACTGGCTACAGAACAACTTTGCAGAATATGACCTGGTTTCTGGTGTCCAGAAAGCCCAACGTGAGCTGTAAAAGCAATATTGCAGCAGGCCAAACGCATGCCAGGGCACACGAGAAGGAGCAGGCCAAGGGACCTGAGCCTTTCCCCGTAACTTTCTGCTGGCAAGGCACAGCTGGAGTTGTCAGTCTGTGTTGGGTTCTGCAGCACAAGAGAGACAGGCCTATTGGAGCAAGTCCTGTTGTGGCTATCAGGAGATGTACAAGGGAGGACTGACAGATCCAGGACTATTTAACATGTAGGCAAGGAGGCTCAGGGTGGCCTCAGCAATGCTTAGAAATATCCTTGCAGGCTTGGGTAACCTGGTCTGGCTCATCCTGCTTTGGGAGGGAGATTTGGGCAAGGCAATCTCCAAAGGTCCTTTCCCATAAGAGCTGTTCTGGGATCCAGTGTTTCTGGGAAGCAGACCATCTGTCCAGGAAGGCCTGATGGAATCGTCCTTGCATCCCTCTTGTGGGGTGACTGTGGCATGCTGTCAGTGTAGAAAATATTACACAGTGTTCTGTCTTGGAAGGGATGCACAAGGAACACTGATTGCACACTGCTCCTGAAATGAGCAGCGCATGGACTGAGCCCACAATCTTGGCCCTGTTAGCACTGTGCTCCAGCCAGCTGAGCTGCTCCCAGGGCTGCCCTTCCCTTGTTTTTCCTTTCCCTCCTAGCTGTAGACACTCCAAGGAGCAGTGCATTTACCAGTGGCTTCCAGAGGTTAACAAAACGCTCGTCATCACAGCAAGAGGGTCACAGCTCCTTCTTTATGCCACAGCAGTGTCAAAGGCCAGCTGGCTGGAGGGGTAAACTGGCCATGCTCAGAATAAAAGTATTCCTGCAAAATTAGGAGTAACACTCCCGCCATGCAGGGAGCCACATCAGTCCCAAAACAGTGCAAACCTCATAATTTTCTATATTGCTAGGGAGATAGAAGCATAGACACCGTGGTATAAAGATACAGATGTATTCCTTTACAGATATGCTAAAGTGAATAATATGCTGTACAGTAATTTATATGTCAAAAAATTTAAGCCCTTTTCCACCTTTGAATAAGGCAGAGTAATTTTAACAGGCTGTCACAACTCTTTGAGATGAGGTGCCTTCTAACATTCCACTAGTACAGTTTGGTGAGGAAATTGCCCAAGGTTTTGGAACTGGGATACTGGAAGTGACTTTTCTCTTGTCCTTATTTGGTGGCTGGAAAGAGATTACAGTATAAGGTAAAAATTTAATGTCACCCTGGCAGGAGGTGGCGGGTTAGGAATCTTGTCAGTCACTGATTTACTGCTTAACAGTAGGGAAAGGCTTTAGAACAAACCCTGTAGGAGCATTATAAGCACTTTTTTCTTGTCAAGATGTCAAAACATAACACAGGGTAGCCACTAAGCTTAAAAATGATTTATCAAAAAAAGACCACATGGAGATTATCTTATTTTTGTCACTTTAAAAGGACATGAAAAGATCATTTTTGTCATATCTCTTTCCTGGTCAGTAAACAAATCCACAGAGGGCCAATTTACTCATAAACTGGCCATTGATGTCATGAAACTCTCCTAATTTCTAAAGTTACGTTTGTTGCTGTTTAACTTAAAATGATTTGTGATACATTTTTCTAAGTTACTTTCTCTCTCCACACTACAAATTTTTAATTTCCATGTTCAAAAAGCTGAATTTTCTCCAAGCTGCAGGAAGTATTCAGGCTCTGCTAAATATTTTAATGTCGAGAGATGGAGACTTGTAAAGGAGAGCATTGTTAAAACTCTGACATTTTATTCTGATTTTCCACCAGTGGTTATGGTTCCAGAAAACTGCAATTTAAAACATTTTAAAATCCTAATACTAATCCTATGAAATAATAGCACTTTCTATATAGAACCAACAATAAAAATAACCTTTGTCAAGACTAGAAACCTACTAGCAGAAGTTATAAATTGACAGTTTCAGTGTGACAAGATTAATAAAAAAAATTCCTCAAGACCCCACAAAACCTGTGTTTGATGTCAAGGTCAGGACTCAAACATAAAAGCAACATAAAACAAAGCAGGGTATTATTTCTAGCAATAATACAACCTTATTGAGTCTAATATAGACTGCTTACCTGTTTCCCTTCTTATGGTTGGTTTGGGGTTTTTTATGTTTTGGGTTTTTTTATTACTACATGAAAAGTGCTGCTCAGCTTTGAAGCTACTTTGTGTAGCACTTTCAGATGGAAGTGGCTCAGATTAATTTAGAAAACATTTTGCAAGTCTCCACCATGGACAACTATTTCCAGAATCTCAAATATATGGACTGAAAAAAGCACCATATAAATGTATGATTTCAGTGGAAAAATGTCTTTGGATTGATGCTGGTATAAAAGAAGACCTGGCCCACACAAGGCAGTCAGCTGCAGCCCCAGGACAGCGGGAAAAGGCAATTCTCTCTTAATTGAGGAAATTTACCAACCTTGTCTTCAGGACTCGGGCAGAATGATTGCCATCTTGGCTTTTGTATTTTCAGAAGAAATGCTTTTTTTCTTCTGATACGGGATGGAGGGACTAGACCATTCATCATCAACGCATGTGAGAAAAACCTTGTCAAAACACCAGAAATAAGTGGATAGCTTGTTCCCAGGGTAATTTCTTCTCAGAAACGCAGATAACCTGGATATTACAGGAGCGTGGACAGATTTTCATATGTATGCCCGATTTGAAGTCTGGATGCAGAATTTTTCAGTTTTGTGGGTTCAAAGGCCACACACTCCATGCACTGGGAAATCAGCACTGCTCTGTGGGGAGCACGGGGAGCAGGGAAGGGCTGTGGGAGCTGCTGCCTGCCCTGCTGCACCCAGGGAGATGCTGCTGTGGGAAACCAGCCAGCAAGAAAGCGTGAGGGGGACTGCTCTAGTGCTGTCTGCCAAAGACCCTCGTGAGGGTTTGTTATATTTCCCTCTTAGGTATTTTAATCTCTATCTGACATTAAAAGCAGCAGGAGTTAAAAACTTTTTCTTGAATACTATTATTTTTGTCACTTTGTCATCTATAAGAAGACTTTCTAATTTTTTTCCTTCCTTATTATAACAAATATGCTGATTTTAAATATTTATGGAAGCAGGAAACTATTTTTTTCCTAGTGCAAGAAATAACCATATACCAGTCTGCCTGATCTGCAGCTCTGTTTCTGTTGCAGGCTGAGGAACACTGGGCAGAGAATGATCTCCTTTGCGCCCAGGGCATCATATTTTGGTGATCTTTTGGGACTCATTCTCAGGAATACAGTTTAGGACAGAGTAGGGAAATATTCTGTCCACCTAATTTGCTTTTCCAATAAAAACTAAATTTTCAGAGTACCTTTTCTTTTTTCAGAAAGAACATCCCTTCCTGCCTCCCCTCCCTCCCTCTCTCCACCATGTTTCCAGTGAAGTGAGATCATACAGCCAGTAAAGGAGCAGAGAAATGTTTTAAGGTAAAAAGCTACGAACAGGCGAGTTTTTGTCAGTGCTGTAACTGTCCTCATCTAATTCACATTCTACCGAAGTTGTTAGATTTTCTGCATTATTCCAACTCCTAAGGACCATTTTTGACATCCAGTTATGTATTAAAGCAAAGCCTAGAAGAGAAGTAATCATGTAGCTTTAGAAGGGTTGTGAAAAAGAGGTTGCCTATAGGTTATGGATATATGTCTGAAGGGGTATACAGAGCATTTTTCTTTGTCATTTGTACCTCCAGTGACAGCAATATTTCATTTCAATTGCTACACAGGACCATGGCTGGTGAGTATGAGTTTTTGTCTCTGAAAGGCAATGCACCACAGTCATCAAGCAAATTTATCACCATGCAAGCACACATCAAGGTGTTCAGAATTGTCTTCTAAAGGCTGAGCACCTCTCCTTATGCAGACAGTGTGAGGGAGTTGGGTTTGTTCAGGCTGGAGAACAGAAGGCTCTGGGGAGACCTTAGAGCAGCTAACTGAGGGTACAAGAAAGCTGGAGATGGGCTGTGTAAAACATCATGTATTGACAGAAGAAAGGGGAACTTGTTTCAGATTTAAATTGAATATTTTTACTTGATGTTAGAAAGATGTTCTTCACTGGGAGGAACAAGACACTGGAGCAGGTTGCCTAGAGAGGTTTGGGATGTCCCATCCCTGCGGGTGTTCAAGGCCAGCTTGGATGGGACCTCTGAGCAGCCTGGTCTGGGGCAGGTGTCCCTTCCCACGGCAAGGGGTTGGAACTCAATGACCTGTAAGGTCCATTCCAACTCAAACCCTCCTCGGATTCTATGAATTCTTAAATCTCCTGAAAAAGAAGGCCTGTTTCTGTGTTTTGCACACTATGGAAACAAACTTGTATAGTTAGAATTTTGTGGCATGTTTGATTACTTAGCATTCACCAGTTGTATGACTCTACACACAAAATTTCAACTAGCTATCTGATGTTCCCAAGTGAACTTGTATAAAGATGTTTTTTTCCATTATAGTATGAAGATTTGATCTTTAGAACTTTTGATATCTAGTCTTCTCTTGCCATTCAGCTTCTGATTCACTGTGATCAAATTATCCCTTTATTACTTTTCAACTTAGGTTTTTTTGTTAGCAAAAGGAGTGGAACTCTTTGAGTATACCAGAGTAGACCATTTTGCAGTGCTCAAATAATATATGTTGATTTTATACATACCATGTGTGGGTATTTTAGTAAGAATTCTTTGTAGAACTCGTGTAAATGTCTTGCAGAAGAATATACACAATTATTCTTTTTCCACAGCAATACCAGTCATAATACAGTCTGACTATACTGAACACAGGAAAACTTACATTTGATTCCTACACCATGATGAAATTTTTATCCTTCTAGTGAAGACTGAATTTTTTCATTACACTTATTTTCAGTCTTGCTTCAGCCCAAGAAGTAAGAAGGTATTTTTCAGAAACTGTAATTAAGAAAGTATAAAGAGATAACATGTGAAGAATTTCTTGCGCATCAGTTCTCTAAGTATATGGTCTAAATATACCACAAGCTATTTGTAAAACATTGATGACACATTACTTATTTTTCTGTGCATAAATATATCTTCTTCTTTGTCATATAACTCTGTTATATGTTTTTGTTCTAAGAGCAATTTACTGGCTGTTAAGATAACTATAAAGCATTATAACAAGTATTAAATCAAAATAAAAAACAGTAAAGACTTCAGCTGTCTTATAGTTAGTTCTCTGAAAAAAACATCAGAATAACTGAAAACTAATCTGTCCAACAACTCGCATTAATCATTACGTTTATTATTTAAACCGATAGACGTATTCTCAACAAGGGAAATTATTTTGAAGAAGGAGGGGAAAAGCAAAGCAAAACAGGGGTATAAAGTATATAAAGCAGTA
Source organism: Melospiza georgiana (assembly GCF_028018845.1). Taxonomy (NCBI): domain Eukaryota; kingdom Metazoa; phylum Chordata; class Aves; order Passeriformes; family Passerellidae; genus Melospiza; species Melospiza georgiana. The sequence continues at coordinate 114,995,108 of NC_080432.1, forward strand.
AAAAGAGCAAATAGCTCTCTCTCACAATTGTTACAGAAGTTCCAGAATGGTCCTGGAGATTGCACAGGCCCCGTCCAGGCTCAGTGCATCCTCAGGACTGATTTTGTCAGGCTACAAAATGTGGAAGCTACAACAGTTCTGTTATATATATAGCTCCTAAATCAGAATATGCTTTAATCCACAGGATCAGATAGCATTTCCTTGGAGTACTTTCAGTTTTGAATTAGATCCAACACATATAAAAGAAGAATCAATCAATATGGTTTGAACTCTATGTAGAAAGAGGATGGAGTAAGACAAACGGAGACTTCAGGGATTAGAAAACTCAACTACAAAACTACTCACCCTATCATGCCTCTTCCCATCAGTTCTCTCAAATCAACTTGTCCTGTAATCACAGTGCTTTCTCCTCTGTCTCCTGGCAGCTGACCAGCATAGCTTCAATGACTTTACCATTAAAGCCTTTTTTGGCACCAAGTTTTTTCTCACCATTTTCTGTTCTTTAAAATGTAATGAGTGTTCATGTTAAATTATGCAATTAGCACGTGCATTGAACAGGCATAATGCACGTTTGGTCATGGAATTTGTCAAACCTATTTCAGTTGATTGGGAAAAGATTGTGTGATTTTTTTGCACTGCAGCTCTACAGCCAACCAGCTGGTAATCCAGAAAAACCTCTTTCTTTTTTTTTTTTTTTTTTTTTTTTTTTCTGAGCCAAAGGCATTTGTACAGGAGAGGCAAGAATAAAGCATGAGCAATAGTTCAAATGCTGTTCCTGTTCCTTGCAGTGTGCTTAATTCTTCACATCTGCTGTTGATTCTGGCTGAGAATTTTCATGCTGAAGTAAAAGGGCAAGGAGAAGAGACACAAGGCAGCTCTAGGGAAGGCAGCAGAGGCTTTGGTTCAGGAAAGTGGAAAGGACTGGCACTGAGAACAAGACTGAAGTTTTCATTTGACTTAATGCAACAAGAAGTTTGTGATTGTTAGCTATGACCTGAGGTAATTCCTTCCTCTTTCTTCTCTCAGCTACAGAAAATCAGCCTAGCCTGGTCAGGCCACTATGTGTATAAGCTTAAAGTGAAACATTTCTTATTCCAAATAGGTTATCATTGTTCCTCATTAATACTACGGGATGCACTAAGCTTCAGTATCATCTTTTAGGTATTTAGACAATGGAGAGAAAAAAAACCTAACTGTCTTGCAGACACAGTTAAGTATTTAGCTGATTGCAGCTATTCACAGTGTCCAACTGTCTTTACTAGAGTTATTTATTTATTTATCTATTTATTTATTTATTTAAATAAAGGTGTCACAGTGGAACACCATCCTAGGCAGTCCAGACACAGTTTTTTTTTTGACAGTTAAATTCCAGGTGGGTCACATTTTTAGATGACAGTGGCTGGAAACTGTAGGTCAGCAAATACCAGGAAATCTTTATTAATCTATGGCAAGACTTGACACTGAGGAAAATTGTTATTCCTAAAATACACAGTAAATCCTTCGCACAGTTAAGCTTGAAGCTATTTCTGAAGTAGTGCTCTACTAATGTAGGGGTAGTTCTGTATTTTACCTGTTTTGAAAATCTGACTTATAAGTTTCTTGCTATGTTTCAGTTACTTTCTCAAATTTGGGTACGTAGGAAGGGTCAAGACTATTGCAGCATATGAAGAGAAGGAAAAGGAAAAGGAAAAGGAAAAGGAAAAGGAAAAGGAAAAGGAAAAGGAAAAGGAAAAGGAAAAGGAAAAGGAAAAGGAAAAGGAAAAGGAAAAGGAAAAGGAAAAGGAAAAGGAGATCCTGTCTTCTATATTTGTGACAACAGAATGCCAGGAGAGAGGGGTAACTTCGTCCTTTGGGGGCATGAAGAGTATGAGAAAATTGTAAATTAAAAAATTGTTGCATGGTGACTGGTAATCTCAGTTAACAACTTTTGTAGCTGTTCTTGTAATACTTGAGGCAATTACTGTATTACATATTTAAACATGTAGTGCTGAATTTTAGAGAAAACAGGTCACAACACTTTGGGTTTCCAACATATTTTTTTGAAGATGTTTGGCTGGAAGAGGTAGATCATTTCAAAACATGTTGTTCCAGGCTCATTAGGTCTTTTGTAGCCAGACAGACTAACAAAACCTCAGAGACTATTAATGTTTTGGGCCCTACTTAACAGTACATTTTCATAATGAAATGCTAAACCCATATAATTTTTTTTAATCTGCCTTGCTTTGTAGGCCTGTTTTACTCTCTCTTTAATTTTCTTTATCATGCCTATATATTAGTTGTTTTTAATGAAAACTAACCAAAAGGAATGGACATGTTGATGTGAAGCTCATCTAAGAATGAGCAACTTGGGAGCCAAACCTTATTTATAGATATGCTTTATCCTAGTGCTTCATATTCAGAATAAAGTAGCACTTTAAATATTTGAGATGGAGTTTGAGAGGTATGTAGGAAATATGAACACCCACTTGTACGAAAAGGGATTGCTGGTGATTTTACTCTTAGCATGCAAATCTCTTGTGCAGATCTGAAAATACCATTTTGATGCTCTGCGATATTGTAATCATTTTAAGGTATTTTTAAAGCTGTAACCCAATATATTAGTTTTGGAAAAAAAAGTTAAAACAATATGATGGCAATTGCATGCATCAGTCAAATGATTCTTTGAGCACCTGGTATTATCTTTGAACATCTTTGGTAATATCTTTCTGTTTTCACTTTGTTTCTAATGAAAATTATCTGGTTATGAAAAGACAGGGTCAAGTAAGAATTACACATGAAAACTGATAATTTCAGGAAAAATCTGCAATTATCCTGCTACCAGCCCTCCTGTTACATAAAATGTGCATTGAGAGTAATAAGAATCAGTTAAACACTGTGACTATAAGATGACTGGCAAGATTAAACCAAGGCATGTGTTGGATTTCATCAGTCATATCTCAAATTAATTTTGTTTTGTAGATATATTTCAAATTTTTAAAAGTGTCCTATGGTGGACTGAAGATTAAATTCCCCTTATGAAAAAATAAGTTCCTCTTTACAAAAAATCCAGTTGTGGTTGATGTGCAAACATCAGTATTTGTTGGTTCAGCCTCAGCCCTCATAAGAGAGGCTTCCTCCAGAAAGCAGAAACTGGATATTGTGAAAATAATTAAATGAGAAAGAAATATGAAAAACCATAGTTATCAAGGTAAATTCAAAATAGTCAGAATACTTTCAAAGCAGTAAATAGAATTTTCAGTGAAGCTATAAAAGCACAAGATGCCTCAAATGCCAGGACATTAAAATCAGCTTTGGCAAATACAAAGGGAAATAAGCTGCACAGAACCCTGTAGGTACAAATACACCTGTAAGACTCCTTACTCTATCAGATTTATAAAATTCTCTAGGTAGTTAAAGCTCAGGAAAGGAGGTTGAATGTGAAGAACACGTTAACACCAGTATTCAGTTGGTAGAAACTTGCTGGATAAACATTCCAGCTTGTTTATTCTCAAACGAGAATTTTTACCTGTTATTTCAGAGTGAAGTGTGACAGAGAACATTTGTGACTATACTCTAAAGTAGCATTGGAAAGGACACATGTCCCAAAACACCCTGCTATTCTTCTGCACAGTGAATCTTCATAGGATGAGGAATACTGTTTCTTCTCAGGATTTGAAAAACCAAATACATTATGTCAGTATATGTCTCAATTATGCTCTTAAGAGCATTGCATAAATAAAAAAATGCCACTGTGGCATTTAAATGGCCAAATTTCTTTTTCTCATTCTTTTTAATTTTTCACAAGCAGTTTTCACCACTAATCATTTTCTTCTGCAGTAACTAGCAATTTTTATTCTCTCATCCCTAAATCTCAAGAGGATAACAGCAAGGCTGATACCAGCATTTCTCTAAGTAGTAGTACTCAGATTCTCTAACTTCTGATATTGAGAATTACATGAACACCGGCTTCTGACCAGTGACTGGACTTTGCCTTGGGGCAGATTAGAGTGAAACAACACTGAATTATTGTATTATTGTTGTGCCTTAAAACTATGTCAACTGATAACTGGCTAACTGCTTTAAAAAGCCTGGGTTTTGGCAATAAAGAGCACTCCTTTACACATGTCTGGGGTCCCTATGTCATTGTTGCAACAAATTTTTATATATGTTTAAATAAATAATTACTTAAAAATAAAAATTTAAAAAATTTTATTTTACGTTTATTTTACAATAATTTCGTTGCAATGGAAAGGAGATGCAGCAATTTTTGTAATTTTCTGTAGAAATATAGCAATATAAAAGCATAAAAATAATACTTCAGAAAATTCATAAGTAGAAGAAAGAATAAGAAAGGTTAAGAGCAGAAGGATGGCAGAGAGGAATGGTATTTCCATTCATGCAATCAGCAGTGAGACTTGCTTGTTGCAATTTTGATGTCCATTTGTTGAAGTGATGGTCACAATCTTGATCTGTTGGGGATGGGGGCCCAACCCACAGAGTTCAGTGGGTTAATGTAGATTAGGTTTGCATAGAAACACCCAGGTGCCTTCCCTTGGGGAGGGTTTGCATCATCTGCTGCAACACTGTGTGTCATGCCAGTCTACTTGTGGGAAGCCCTGGAAAGGAGCCTGGGGGCGTTTCAGGTGCCTTTGATGGTTTATGACACCAAGTCGTGGCAGCTCCTTCTCGTGTCAGTGCAGCTGAGCCAGTCATGCCCCATCAGAAAGGAGAAGGCTTCCAGGCCTGTGTGTGACTCTCCTGGAACTCGCCCCAAGGGAGTTTTCACAGCTGAGCCAGTTGTGTAAAGGATGACATTGTCATGGTACAGCAGCACCATCCCACCTCACAGGATCTTCCTATCAGTCTCTCCAGTTATGGCCCAAACCCAGCCTGCAGTCCCCATGGTTGGTGGTGTGTGCTCACCCGCTCTGCCCCTGGGCTGTGACTCTGCACATCCTCAGCAAAGCACTGCTGCTTTTGTAAATTGGCCAATTGTTTGAGTCATTAACCGTTAACGTTTGTCTCTCCCAAGAGGGAACACAGCCAGGATAGCTGGCACCAGCTGACCAAAGAGGTATTCTACAGCATGTGGCATCATGCTCAACATACAAAACCGGGGGAAGAAGCAGGAATGAGTGGGAAGCTTGAAGTGATGGCATTTGTCTTCATGAATAACCATCACATGTGAAGGAGCCCTGCTTTCCTGGGGATGGCTGAACACGTGCCTGCCCTTGAGAAGCAGTGAATTAGTCCCTTGTTTTTATTTGCTTGTGTATGCAGCGTTTGGTTTGCCTGCTAAACTATCTTTGTCTCAACACACAAGTTTTGTCCCTTTCACTCCTGCAATTTCCTCCCTCATCCCACGGTTGGTCAGCAGGTGAGTGGCTGTGGGGTGCTTAGTGGCTGGCTGAATTTAAGCCATGACAACCACCTTCAGGTGTTCTTGATGGTTTGCTGATGCTACGGCACAATCTCCACTTGTGCATCTGGGCTATGAACAAAGTCAGGGAAACAATCCATGCTCAGCCAATTTGTTGGTGTATTTTATAGTAGTTTTCAAACTAGAGTGATGCCCTGATCCAGATTGTAAGGTCACCACAAAAAAAATTATTCTGGCATGAATTACAGTGATCACATGCTATAGCAAAATACACGGAGAAGATGAGTGCAAGGAAAACTCTCAGTGCTACATTCTTGGTGAAGACTTGGTCTCACGTAGCAATAGAATCATAGTTTGTGTTGGAAGGGACCCTAAAGGGCATCTAGTCTCATCTCCTTGCAATGACCCGGACGTATTCCATCCAGTCGTGTTGTCATCGCATTGCAAAGCTCCCAAATCTTCTTGGTGATTTCTCGTGGACAACTCCTCACAGCACCGACTCCTTCTTTTTCACAGCACAGCCAACAAACTCCAGCTCCCTCCTCACCCGGCTAACCCACTCTGGCAGCACTTGTCTCCTTACTGGACACAGCTGTGGCCAGTTCAGGGCAGGCCTGTTCCTAATCTTTGGTGATTGGCACAGCTGCCACTCCTCAGGGTGAGACTGCCTTCTGCACTGTTCCCTGACATTCTATCCCTCCACAAAGTCAGGCTGCTCAGAGCTGAGTCCAACCTCATCTTCAAAGTTTTTAGGGGTGGAGTACCCACCACCTATCTGTGTAAACTCTTCCTGTGTTTCACCTTCCTCATTGTAAAAATCCTTCTCTCTCTTTAATCGAAATCTACTCTCAGATTAAACACATTACCTCTGGTCCTATTGCAATAAGAGTCTGTCCCTAAATTTTTTCTTGTAGGGTCTCTTTAATTATTAGAAGCCTTCCCTGGTCTTGCAATAGTGAAATAATTAATAATATGAGGTCTTCCTATAGCCTTTTGTTCTCAGCTTGGACAACTCTGACTCTCCCAGCCTTTTCCCGCAGGAGCTGTGGTCCAGCCTTCTGACAATCTCTGTGGCCCTCATCTGCACCCAGTCCAACAGGTCCACGTTGTTCCTGACCAGCTGAGCAGAGACAAAGGGAAACACTCTGACCAGTATAAGAACTTTTTGTTGTGGAGACTGAAGTGCAGTGCCCAAACTCTCGTTCTCCTGAGGCCATCAAGTGCCCTCGTGGTAACTTAAGTAGAGATCAGAAATAGCAAAGCTTTAGATTACTTTTAATCATTTAGCTGTGGGAAGAAGGAAATTTTCTTCTACATACTAATTTCCTTTCCCAATAGTATGTAGGCAGTTGCAGCATTTGTTTGGCTACTGATCACTTGATTATTATCATTAATTAGGATCATTTAATCATTAATTAGCAATTATTTTCAAAGCTAGAAATTTATATTCTTATGTCTAATCCTTGCCAGTCAAGCCTCTGTTGAATCTTAATTTCTGTCAGTGTGTTTGCTATTTACACTCTTTTACTGAAAGCTGAGCAGTGAAACTTGGGACAACCCACTTGACAAACATAATTTCCTAGGCTTCTATACCTAAGGATAGCTTAATTAGGAAGAATACTTCATTTGAAAGAAGGGAAAATTAGAGCAGCAAGATGATCAATAATAAAAAAAAAAGCCTTTGAAAATATTGCTTTGGCAACCAAATTCTCTTTTTTTCATCTGTACTTGGTTTGGGTGTTAATTAATAAAACTAATAAGCCTCATTCTAAAGCAAACCTTTGCAATATGTAATTGTGTGATCTAGATCGTGAAATAAATTTCATTTTATCAACCTGGAACGTTAATGCTCTTACATCTGCTGTTTCCAGTCTGTGTTTGTACGCACTGGATATAAAACATTATGAATTGTTTCTTCTTGCTGAAATTTGGTCCCTCGATTACAAAGTACAGGATATAAATCTTTGCACTTTCCCTGGTCCCTTTAAAATGCATAAATGGATCAGACTACTACAGACCTGATGTTTTCTGTTTGGAGGAGAGCTGACTCAATGAAAGCATGGTGGTGACCAGCTTAGGGCTGGTTTCAATGGACTTTTTAGTGACAGGAGAGAGAAGAACTCATTAAAAGAACAAGATAAGAGATGCAAAGGTGGATGTATATCTACATCAGCCAGGCTTTCATGGGGGACCAAACTGCTTGCTATCAATCCCCTGCAGCAGAATGTAAAACAGAGGCACTGAAGCAGTGCCCTCATCTCTCCCCAGGGATTGCAGGTGCTCTTTTTGGTGCTCTGTTGGGATGTTTGATCTGAACATTTTAAAGAATTGCACCTTTTCAGGAAGCAGCTCTCCTTTGGGTAGCAATAATCTCCCGCTCCCCTGTGTTTTGTTTTAGGGTGGAAAAGGCAGTTCTGTGCATCAAATGGGATTGAATGTGCTCATGTTTATGGATAGAAGGGTTATATGATTCACATTAAAAAGTACACATGTGCTGTATTTTTGTCTACCTTTGATTTGTGTGTTGAAATTTTCAAGTATACATTGTGTAAATAAATGAATATGTGATGTAAGCATACATAAAAATATGTATTATATGTATATGTAATCTTCAGCCTATACATCATAGTTTACACTAACCTAGAAAACGATTGTATGTATGTATGTATTTTTCAGAAAATGAGATGCATGTGTTGTGTCTAGATCTTTTCTGTACAGCAGAAATATCTTTACATTGGATTTTTAAACTGAAATCCAACTACTGAGAATATAGAGTAACTGTCAAAAATAAAACCACTCTGTTTGGTAAATATATTTACATATTCAACCTTCCACAATTACGTTTGTGAGTGAACATACCTCTATATATGTTTATGCACCTATATATTAATGTACCTCTATATCTAAAACATTCTAGATTATTGTAAAGGTGATATGTAACCTTTTACTTTAAAAAAATTCAGTATAAATATATACGTGTATTTATATCTGTATGGTTTTTTATTTTATGTGTAAACATATATAAACATACATACATATTAAATCTTTTTTAGCTGTCTATGTATGACTCCTTGGAAACATATTACTCAAAAAATAAATCAAACTTAATTTATTATTTCTGCTATTTTATTCTCTCCCTCCTTTCCACCCCCTTTTTTTTTCAAGAAAGAGGAAAGATTGTTGAATACTTTTTCATTTTTTTTTCCTTTAAAAATGTAGTAAACCAAGATGGTTTTTTGTTTCATATTTTGGATTTCTTGTATTTGCCTCTTTTAAAAATTTTTTTAGTATTGAATGGACATAGTATCCTTGTACGGTTGAAAAATATGCTTTATTGTGCTTTTGTAAAGTTCAGTTTTCTCTCTTCTTATATTTCTTTTATTCTTTCTTCTTTTGTCAACATATCTCATGCTTAAACCTCAGATCATATTTATTCAAGTGATCCTAAAATAATTGTATTCAAAATGAGGTCCGAATGAACAGATTATTTTAAAAAATATTTTCCACTTTCAGCTGATCTGATTTCCCCCATGTTTCAAAAACTGTAAAAGTATTTTTTGCAGGTCAGGTGATGTAACCAGGAGTTCACACTTTCAATCCAGTGTGAATTTACTCTATGCAGACAATTTAATACTTTATAGTCAAATATATTATTCTGTATTTTTTTAATGAAATCATTGCAAATGTATGAAGCCAAATCATTCCAAACTTAGTTTGGCAAATTAGACTGGGCTTCACTTTTGCTTAGGGGAGGTTTTCACTTTTTTTTTTTTTTTCCTGAGGCTCTTAATATTTTATTCCCTGTATTCATTCACATGTTTCAGTGATCCTTGATATAATATAAATTTGTTTTTGTTTGTTATCTTCGGTGGGAAGTAATTTAAGCTTGAAACATTTCTAGTTAATTTTTGCTACCCACTGCGTTTAGCAAAAAAGGTGAATTTGTGACAGTTTTTTACAAAATCTCCTTATCTAGTCCACTGTATGCAGCATAAAACTTTCTTTTAACCAAAGCTTTTGGTTAAAGACATTTTAGGATTCATAGACAACAGACTAAAATTGTGTTCTTTATTTAGGTCCTCTCTCTTAACAGTAGTTCTTATAGTTACATTTAATTGCTTCCTTATAAAGATATTTCTTGTTTATTCATCCTAATTGTGCTTTGTTTTCAGTAACAGCGCTGTAGATTCCATTGCAAACAATGGTTTTTAACTTTTGCTTGCAACAACCGAGGGGAAAAGATTCAGAATTGTGCCGCTGGGACTGCGTTCCTGCTGCTCAGGGGTCTTGTTATGAGATGACTTCAGCTTTTCAGTACCTTTTGTGCAGTAACATTGCACAATTATTCTCAGACCTTCTACACGAGGTTCAAACTCCCTGAGACATTTTGCCTCTACCAAAGCAAACGCCAGCTGAGCTCAGCACCTGCTGGGGCCAAAGGGAATTGTCAGGGCTTTGCCCCTTTCTCACACGTCCCCATCGTGCTTCAAAATCCTGCCCCTAAGCTGAGTAAACCCAAGATGCTGCAAACCCCAATGTCCCTTTTTTGGGAGGTGACAGTTAAATGATTTGATTTGTCGTTGCTATTTTTATTATGCACAAAATTTCCAAATGGTGTTATTTCACACTGCAGGTGTAATCAGTATGACTCACATTTGGGGCAAAAGTTTGCTTGTTTATGTCACAAAGTGTCTTCTTAGATCCTGGTATGTCAAGATTTCCTTCTTTTTTGATTTTTAATTGAGACAGGAAGGTACAGATCTGCAAGTGATTTAGGACATAACTATTTTTTACATAAATTTTCTCACTCTACATTCACAAAGAATTCATGGAGGAATAATTTGCTATATGTCAAAGTTACAGAAAATCTTTGGCATTTTTTGGATCACTGACCATGCAAAGAACTCCATGACAGTTCATTTTTCATGTTTTTTGTATTGCCAGCTTGAAGACAATGGATTGCTACTGATTATGGTCCAAAATATGTATTTTCCACATGAGAAAAAAGAGTCATGTCTTCAGAAGAAAAAAAAAAACACATAGAAGTAACAACCTGTAGTGTAAGGATCTAGTATAAGTATAATGTATCAGCTTGAAGGGCTAGTAATCACAATTAATGGATTACAATGGGAGAATAATTTACCTGTCAGGCTGTCATCTTATGGGATTTTTATATATTCCAATCTTCTGTGATATTTGAGAGGTCTTTGTGTCTTAATGCTTCTGTGATACCTGCCTTGTAGCTTCATGCTGTCCGCAAGACAGAAAAGATGACGGGAGGATCCGTATGCAGATGCATCATGAACTGCTGTTATTCTCAGTCTTATTGGGAAGCTGAGCTCTCCTTCTGAAAATTCAGTGAAAGCTCCAAAGTGTACCTGGTGGAAACGCCACGTTTTCCTCCTGCTCTGTTTGTGTCCAGCGTCTGCTGTCCTTCCTCAGGGCTGGCCTGGCTCAGCAGAGCTCTGCTGGCACAGGGCGCGTTTGGGGAGGGTTGGCTCCTGTGCCAAAGCAAACCCTGCGCCCTGCGTGCGCGCTCAGAGCGACACAGCCCCGAAGGATTTCACCACAAACTGCTTTCTCCAGATTACCCCTTCCAATTCAGCGGGAAGGATTGGCAACAGCTCCTCATGAGCGGGTTCATCATGGCTTTGAGCTTATCTTGCTCTCTTTCCAGAGCTAAGGATGTACTTCCTGCACAACAATCGAACACACTGAGGAAACAGAATTGCTAGCAATTATACGGGCTTTTTCTATGCCACTAATTACAGGTGCTTGATGTTTTTTATAAACTTCTATTTTTTTTTTATCTAGAAGTCTCATTTAAATAATATTTATACTATCTTCAAGATTAAAAAAAAATCATTAAATATATTTTAAAATAAACAAAAAACCTCACTATTTGAAAATTAGAGATAATTCAGACATGATATTTCAATGCTATATCAAATGTTGTATGTTGAAAAAAATTCCTCTAAATGCTTTAAGCATTAGTAGTTTTTATCATTTCTGAAAATCAGGACTTGCACTGTTAAATAATCTACAAAATGAGGAAAGCAGGATGTATAAGTAACTATGAAACCTACCAGTTATCTTTGGAAACAGGTCACCATGGAAAAATCAAAGATAGAGTCAAAATCAGGCATAGAAAAAAAGTTTTGTTTTCTCCTCATGACAGTACCTGTTCTTTGCCTGAAATTCCCTATAACATACTGTAAAATACTTTTTGCAGTAAGTAAAGAAAACCTCCTACAAAAACTAAAGTTCATATAAAAAATGGATTCATTAAATTTTCTAATTCATATGTCACAGGTCCCTAAAGTTCATTCATCTGTAATTAAATTAAATCCTAGAAATTCCATCTGACTACAACCCAACCCATCATATTGAGCCGTGAATTCCTGAAGGGCATTTTATATTGGGCTGTTCAGCTTATTCTGTATAAACACTGGCATCAGTATCTCTAATATTAAAACATTTATTAAAATGTCATTTATCATTCAGCCGCACAATTTTTTTAAGGCACTTGGATATTTTCTCTAGTGCATTTGATTTAAAGATGTTTATTCCTATGAGCCATTAGCATAAGTCTTGGTTACTAATGGGCTGGAAACTCTACTTCATCATCTTATGCTTTACAAGAATATCAGCCAGAATCTCTTTAAGTACATCCTAGGAACATTTATTAGAATCTTCTTGTCTCTGCATAATTTTGAAGTTTTTAAAAATTATTTAATTTTGTAAGTCTATTTTCAAATCAAAAGGTTGTATATTGGTTTTTATTCTTAATAGTCTTCAAAAACCTGTGGATTTTTTTATTCTCCTTGAAAAACCACAAGTAATTTTGTTGAAGATTTACCCTAACTGTATATATTTCACAAAATACCAATTTTAAACACATTCATTTAATTAATCTTTACTAATAACATGAAATCCGAAGTAAAATTACTGATTTTTGGGTACAAATTGTACAACAATAACAACAACAACTTTTGCTTCAAAAATCATTATCCAAAAATTTTAGCTACTCCAATGTTTTATTACTGTCCTGTTCAGCACTTTCTGAATATCTTTTGCACAATTCCCCCATAACACCTTATTTTGTCTCCTGCTTTGAAGACTGCTGCTCCAGACACAGACTAGGAATTCTCACCTTTGTGACAATTGTTTCCTTGATTTATAGCAAACATTGACTAAATAACTTCCTCAATGCTCTGGCCCTTTTGCCCTTTTACGAATGCCACCATGTCATTCTTAAGAATGCTGTAGAAGATTCCAATCTTCTAACAATATGAAATATTCCTCCAATTTTTACTGTGATAGCAATTTAAGGCAATGATAGCAATTTTCTCATAACTAATTGAGATTTCTGCTGGTTGCACCTTTCTTTGGCTCTAAACACAAATGAAAGTTACAGCTAGGGTTAATTTTGCATCTTCCTGCCTCTCTTTGTCTCATTTATTATTATTGCAGCTAAACTCCAGCTATGGATGCTGTCTCTTGCAGCTCCAGCCAATTCTTTCATGTCATCCTCTCAGGAATCTGGACACACTTTCAACAAAATCAAAATCTTCAGCTGCACAGCATTAACACAATAGGACGAAAGGACAGGCAGGCTCCTCAGAGTGCAATTTGTCCCATCACAGGGGTGATGCAAGGAGATAAATCACGCTTAAGAAATGTCCTTATTTCTATCAGATGCAGAGATATTACAAACCATAAAGCATACATTTGTTATTTTCTTTCAAAATTATTAAATTTGGACATCTTGAATTTCATATTTAAAGATGAACTTTGCTCTTTCTTTCATTTTACTCCTGTGATTTTTGCCCAGAAAGCAGAGTTATCAAAAGTTACGAACTTCTGAGACATTGCAAGTTGGGATTAATGTTTTTGTAATGTAACCACTTTTCAATTTATGTTTTTAAGGATGATTTTTGCTTGTTTGAAATGGACATAAATTTCCAGGAGAACAGATTATCTTTCCTCAGAGCCTAATTTTAAATGAGAAAAATAATTAGATGATCTAATCTTTATAATTTTTAATAATTGCATTCTTTAATAGCCAACAGTATTAATAATAAAACAACAGATATGATGAAAATCTATTTATTTCTTCTGTAATTCTTAGAACAGGTATTTGCATACTTTTTATGTTGCAAATACTGTTCTAATTTATGTAAGGAAAGAAAGACAGAAAACATTGAAATTATGCTATTAAAACCTGTTTAACAGTTTTCTGAAGAATAGGACTTAAAAGTTAAGTTTAGAGGTCAAATAATTACCTCCTGGAAATTGCATCCCAGCACGGGCTTATTTTTAACAGCTTTTCACCACAATTTTCACTTTTCAACATAGGATATGTGTATGCTCTTGAACTCAGAGCATCATACTCTCATGAGTTTTAGCTTATTGGTTGCATAATTAAATATTTGTATGGTCTTTAACTTGTATAAATTTATAATATTAAATTTTAACCCATTGATTACCAGAAGATTTGTCCAATTTATTTTGTCTAATATGAGCTTGTAGAATGGAAAACTCTATCTAGTCTAAAGCATGTACTGAGACTAAAAGGTTAAAAGTGTACTGTCAAATCTGAGGGAGTTATCAAGAAATCCTGCTGGGAATCTGACACAAAGTGTTAATGAATCTTGCAGTGATTGTCACAGTATCTTGCACTTTATGGTTGGGTATATTGTATTTCTATACCATCCATATATTCTTTCAAGTATCAACTAACCATTCTTCACAAAGGCACTTTTATATATTCAACACCATTTGCTATGCATATTTTCAGTCAGCAGTGCTAGGTTCAGCAATAGCCAAAATTCCAGTCGCTGTTCCTCTTTATTGTTCATGCCTTTTGCTACCCCTTACATTCACCAAAGAACAACTTGTGTGGTGTGTTCTAGAATGAGGAACTGATCCTGCTGAATATCTGGTTCTGAAGCCCCTTAAATAAAAAATCTCTGGTCTCTGCACTCCTGTGTGCAAACTCAAAATACTAGGCATTTTACAGGTGAGGAATGATAGCCTGTTCCCTGTGTCTCCAATCAGATTTTAAAATAAATTAAAACTTTAAAAAACAAATAATTTTCCTTGTGAGTCACTGCAAGATATATGATCTGTGCTTTCAGGAAGAATTTGTTCCAAAAACCTGTAAACAAAAAAAAGAAAACTGATTAGGAAAGTAAAAATATTTGAAATAATAATGAATATGCTATGTATTCTTACTAGAGTGTTTTGAACAACATTGTATGCCTTTGTATGTATGCATTTGTGTGTAGGAGACAAACTTTTCTCTGTGTACTAGCAAGTAAAGTATAGCTAAAGCTTTCTGCGCCTCAAAACTCAGTGTTCAGAGTACACAATTTATACATGAGACACTCATTTCATCCTTGCTCTTTGCATTTCATTTCCTGAAGCTTCAATGAATGTAAAAACAAGAAAGCTGCTGAGCAGCCAGGGGCTGTAATCATGTCAGTTTTTATAAGCAAAGTAAAGCTGGGGCTCTTCAGTGGTAGCTGGAGGAACTTGAGGGAGGAAAAAGGGCAGAAGAGCATATTCATTATCGTATCTAAAGCTGCCAGCGCTATATAATTTCTTTAGATATTTCTGCAGTATCTCAAATTTATAACCTTAGAATTATAATTTTTATAAAATTAAAGGCCAGCAGTATCCAGGCAAGAATAACTTTTGGGATTTATTCATGTAAAGTCCATTGCCAGATAAACATTACTTGCTTTCATATGATTCATATAATACTTTACTTAATGGTTAAATTATATGTGAAGCACTATTAAATCTATGTATTTGAGATTCAGCTTAAAGTCTTTGTGCAAGTTTCAATTTTTTACTAATTTATGTACAGCTATTGTTTCTAACCAGTTTATTGACTATTTTTGGTTGGATATATTAGGATACATTATCCATTCTACATAAAGGAAAATCAAATTTGAGACATCACTTCAAATGGTTATTTTTCTAGTGCTAGGCAGAGGTAGTAGGTAGGCATGAAATGCCCTTGAAAGCCTCTTTCAGGATCAAAAAGAAGTGTAAACCTGCAACCCCATGACCTTTCAGATGCAGAATCTTGTAAAGGCAAATGCGAAATGGTAAGTGCATTTGTATGCTCACTGACACAGACTCATTAGTACGTCCTGATGCCCTGGACGCTGCTCAAGATATCCAAAGCAGCCCAAGAAAAAAGCAGAATGCTGCTTCTTTCCAGGGGACTGCAGTGTTTTGCAAATACCATCCCAGTGCTGGTACTAATTAAGGCTGGGAAGCAATGGACAATGCTAATGCCTGTTTGTGTGCTGACCAGCTGTCTTTGGTACACATCAGGAACAGATGTTTTAGTAGGGCCTGTTGCAGTACAACAAGGTGTAATGATCTTAAACTAAAAAAAAAAACAAAACATAAAAGGTAGAGTCACATTAGATAGAAGGAAGAAACTTTTTTCCAATGAGGGTGTTGAAGCACTGGAACAGGTTGCAGATTAGTCATCTGCCAGAAAAAAGCCCAAAATCCCTGGAAACATTTGAGGTCATGTTATGAGCCACCTGATGCAGCTGAAATGTCCTTGCTCATGGCAGAGCTGTTGGAGTAGATGATTCTTTAAGGGTCCCCACAAACCCAAACTGTTCCATGAATCCATCAGGAAGCTGAATGAGCCCTCCCCAGGTGTGCCAGGACAGTTTCTCTGGTCACACACCCGGACCTGCTGGACAGCACCTGTCCCATCCATTCTGAGGTGAGCATGCTGGAATTCATGAGAAAGGGTATGCAGCACAAAATACAGTGTGCAGAGTGCACAGTGATGCTGTATTCACAAAGCAACACCATTCTGTGGCATTGTGTGCCCTTGTTTTACTTGCTAAATAGAGCTGCATGTTAGACAGATTTGCATGATGTTGTAGTGATGGGCCCTTTGATTCTGAACTTATTCAAAAGAGCAAGCTGCAGCTTAGCTCCACATGATTTGAATGTCACAATTCAAATGCATGTTACTTTCATACACTTTGTGCATTCAATTGGTAAAAGAGTGCATTTAGACATGGCACCTTTACCATATTGTCGCTTGTCATTTAATCAGGCTAATGATTGATTTCTCTTGAAGAGTAATTGAGTCTGGTTGTTTTAAGGCGTCTTGCTTTAAAGTGTCCTCTCTTGGTATCTGCTGCAGCTATGTAATGTGTTGATTAGCTTTGAAGGTTTGAGGAAAACTGGATAATTTAACCAAAAAAAGAATAAAAATTTTGGATGAAATTATTAATTTTGCAAAGCAACTGCCCAGATGGACTAATATGAAACTGCCAACACACTAAAGAGGAAATACTAAATTTCATTTAAACTACGGTTCACTGAAGAGACGCTAATGCTTATATTTAATGCTGATGAAAATCACAGTCACGGGGTGTACTCAAAACCAGTGGCGCAGCAAAGCACAGGAACCTCAGTCCCTCTGTGCAGGGCACGGGCACCTCAGTCCCTCTGTGCAGAGCAGAGGTACCTCAGTCCCTCTGTGCAGAGCACGGGTACCTCAGTCCCTCTGTGCAGAGCACGGGTACCTCAGTCCCTCTGTGCAGAGCACGGGTACCTCAGTCCCTCTGTGCAGAGCACAGGTACCTCAGTCCCTCTGTGCAGAGCACGGGTACCTCAGTCCCTCTGTGCAGAGCACGGGTACCTCAGTCCCTCTGTGCAGGGCACGGGTACCTCAGTCCCTCTGTGCAGGGCACAGGTACCTCAGTCCCTCTGTGCAGGGCACAGGAACCTCAGTCCCTCTGTGCAGAGCACGGGTACCTCAGTCCCTCTGTGCAGGGCACAGGTACCTCAGTCCCTCTGTGCAGGGCACAGGTACCTCAGTCTCTCTGTGCAGGGCACAGGTACCTCAGTCCCTCTGTGCAGAGCACGGGTACCTCAGTCCCTCTGTGCAGGGCACAGGTACCTCAGTCCCTCTGTGCAGGGCACAGGTACCTCAGTCCCTCTGTGCAGGGCACAGGTACCTCAGTCCCTCTGTGCAGAGCACAGGTACCTCAGTCCCTCTGTGCAGGGCACGGGTACCTCAGTCCCTCTGTGCAGGGCACGGGTACCTCAGTCCCTCTGTGCAGGGCACAGGTACCTCAGTCCCTCTGTGCAGGGCACGGGTACCTCAGTCCCTCTGTGCAGAGCACGGGTACCTCAGTCCCTCTGTGCAGGGCACAGGTACCTCAGTCCCTCTGTGCAGAGCACAGGTACCTCAGTCCCCCTGTGCAGAGCACAGGTACCTCAGTCCCTCTGTGCAGAGCACGGGTACCTCAGTCCCTCTGTGCAGAGCACGGGTACCTCAGTCCCTCTGTGCAGGGCACGGGTACCTCAGTCCCTCTGTGCAGGGCTCAGGTACCTCAGTCCCTCTGTGCAGGGCACAGGTACCTCAGTCCCTCTGTGCAGAGCACAGGTACCTCAGTCCCTCTGTGCAGAGCACAGGTACCTCAGTCCCTCTGTGCAGGGCACGGGTACCTCAGTCCCTCTGTGCAGGGCACGGGTACCTCAGTCCCTCTGTGCAGGGCACAGGTACCTCAGTCCCTCTGGTGCAGGGCACAGGTACCTCACAGTCCCTCTGTGCAGAGCACGGGTACCTCAGTCCCTCTGTGCAGCCCTCTTTGCTCCGTGCTTGGCAGAACTGAGTTTGTTTCATTTGAAGCACCTGCAGGTCAGCACTGGGGCAGGCTTGGCAAAACCTCAGCCTAGCGAGCTTGGTGACCTTTCTGTGCTTGAGCATATCAAAGTACATGCTCAAATGCCTCCAGAAGGTCATACCTGCAAGGGGGTGACTCAAACCCCCTGTGAAAAACTGACCCACTGTTCATGAGTACCAGGAGAACAGGCAGGCCCTGAGTCCGCAGCCAAGGGGATAGATGACTCAACTGAAAATAACCTTATTCCTTTTTAGATCTTGCTCCAGAGTTCTACTTGTTTGCTTTGGGCATCTGATGTGGAAGCACTTGCATCGGGCTTTGTATCGGCTCTTTTTAGCTAGAAAACTGGTAGAATAGATTTAAAAATAAAAGGCAAATTTGAATTCTTCAAGATTTAAAAGAACTCGAAAGATAACATTTCACAGCATGCATATGAAAAACCGCTTGGTTTGTATGGGGAATTTTTGGCCTTCTGGTTGAGTTTTTTGCTTTTTGTGATTTTTTTTGTTGCAGTTTTGATGGAGTTTTTCCCTCCTTCAGAACTGTAAGAGCGTTTTTACATTTTCTCTATCAATTTCTTTGCCAAGTCTTGTGCTACCCATCCACGCAGAGCAAGTAGTACAAGGATTTATTGAAAAATAAAACCTGCAGAAAGTGAGAATACCACATTCCAGTGCTCTAGTCCCTTAATATGCTATCCAGTTAAACTTTCTCTATGGAGATCAACCAAAGTAGCCAGAATCAACAACTGGCATAGTTACAGTGAGTCTCAGATTGCATGGGATCTTCTTTTATTTTTTTGGCTATGTGGACAGAATGTGTGAAATGCAATCCAGTTATTATCAGAAATATCTCTGCCTGCAACAAATTACCAGTTTACAAAGGAGCTCCTTTATGCTTCAAAATGAGACAGAAATCTTTGTTTCAACTTCTAGCAGTAATTGGTCTTTGTTTGGATACATTAAAAAAAAAAATAAAAATCAAAGCCTAAAAATAGCCCCAATGAAAAAGCAATAAGGAAGCTCTTTAACACAATGTGCCTTCACTGATCATTACATACAGTGTGCTAAATTTTAGTTTAGATACAGTGCCATTGGCTTCAGTGAATACACCAGGGCCTAAGTGTGGAACTGTCATGGCTACTGCTTAAGTACTCCTTCACTTAGTTTTTACATGTAGCTTTTTTTATTTAAAGAAAATCAAAATTCTAAACTTGTATCAAGAAAATATTTCAACTGGAAACATGGCATAAAAAAATAAGCAATTTATTTTATCTTTACCAGGTAGGTAGATATGCACTTCTACTCCCATCTAGTAGATGAAAATATATGGTCTGAGATATTAATATCAGCTCACACAACATTTTGGTGCAATCTGGGTACTAAACTCTGAAACTCAAACGCAAAATTTTGCTCATAAATCACAGGTCACACTTGCAGTTTGTTTTTTTGGTGCTTTAGTGTTTTTCTTATTTATAAATGCTACTGTATTTCAAGGGTCTGTGACTGCATGATTTAAACATATGTAAAATATAGTTTGGAATGTGTAATATGAACTTACATTTCTTAGCACATGTTGGTGACTGAAAACTGAATGATTTATATTCCTGCTGCTTCAAGAATACTGTGATAATGCTTTGGCGTATAATGTTGAACTTAGATGAAATTAAAACCTACATCTACACTCATAAATCAAATAGTTCCCAGGAATTTTCAGAGGCATCAGGACATGACTGTCTGTTAGAAATCCTTTGCACATGTCATTTAGCAAACTCTTGGACAATTCCAAATCACAGTTCAGGATGTACAACATGTTAGAAAATGTTACTGCTATGCAGTTTTCAAGCTTTATAATGCTCATGGACACCTTTCAATTTCTTGTATAGAATACTTGCTTTTCTTGACCCAAAATTGTGATCCAGAATATGCACACCATTTATAATCCAGAGTTTGGGTTTTTTAAAGTTTCTATCACTGAGCAGATTTCAGGTTTCATGACATCTACTACTTTAAAATCACCTCATTCATTATGTGAACACGACTCTTAGAGTTCTGAGCAGAGAAATACTCTACAACTATTTTTCTTGGTTTTCTTTCCTCTTGAGCAATTTTAAAAGATGAGATAACAAGTAATAATTTTGTTTTCCCTTTTTCTCTTCCATAAATAAAATTATTTTGGTGTTGTCTTACTTGGAAGTGAAAAGAGTGCCTTGAATGCTTCCTAAAAGTCACATTTGGAAACCAAATTATTGGGTACTTACTTGCATGAGCACTCTCATGACAGGTCAAAGAAATCAACTTAAGTTGGTTAGTCAATTGCTGCATGTTAAGTGACTACAGGAGACTTCTCTATATGATTAAGTGTTTCTTTAAGAAGCCTAATTTTGTTAAGGGAATGAGAGTAATATCATAATGTATTAAGGAATGAGATCTAGTAGTTAATCTACCAGACAAATTAAAAAATTAGTTAGCATTTACCTTTCCTCTGTAAAGAAAATATACCAGAAACGATCTTTTCTGCAATAGTTGTTTAAGTCACATATTGAGAAAGGCTATGAGGGCTGGCTTTAAACACAATTTTAATAAAATTTTCACAATGTGTATTGTTTTCAGGTACTTTTAATAGCTAATGAAGTTTTGTTTGTGCTAACCTTCCTGGTAATCACCATGTGCTAAGTGCCATGTAAAATGCTTGTGTACTTCTCTGATCCTGTTTTCTTCACAGAAAGCATGAGAAAAGGCAGAATTTTTGCCCGTTGAAGAAAACTGTGTGTAAGCAAGATGAGAACTGACTTCAATTTCTGACACCAGGATGTTGTCTGATAATTCTGAGGAATCAAATTTGTCAAGTGGAGACAGAAACCTTTTTTGTGTTGCAAGTTGTCACATTACGTAGGTTTACACTGAAAACAAATTGGCTGATGTAACATCTAAAAGAGTACTAGTGACTTCCAGCAATATGAGGTTAACAGAGTATTTGTTGATAGATTTTACTTTTAAAATCTCAGTACTTATGCTGACACAAAGGTTATGGAGATTAGGGGCCATCCATCACATTTTTTTCTATTATCTTGATTCCACCTAGAGAGAAGCGCAAATGACTTCTTCCAGTCCCTCAAAACATTAGAATTCATTAAACTCTGTTTCAGTGATTTAAAAATTATAAGTTTACTTGGTATTACCATGGGTTCTGTTTAGTAGGTTGAGTGCTCTAAAAGGTATCACATAAATGTGCATCTATATCTATAAACTAGCTGAAAAGAAATCAGTGCTTTTGAAGGGTAGTAAAGGTCTTAACACTGATTCAACAATACAGAAACCAGGTTTGAATGTGACTGTTTGCCTTTTCCTCCTACTATGCATTAATCTGTCAGTTTTGCTCAACAGAATCATGATGTGGCACTGTGAAAATACATATTTCTCACTTTTTTGTGGCACCAGCATTGAAGTTTAGCTTTTATTTTTTTTTACATGTAGAACCTCACACACATCTGTGGGAATCTGCAGTGTCATAACAAGAAATGATCCATGATACTTTAGGAAAATAAAAAAATATAAGCAGAGTTAATAAACAAAAGTGTTCCACTTCCTAGTCTTTTACAATGGCCACCCAGTGATGTTTTGTGGTACATTCACTAGCTTTCCTACCTAAGCTTTGATTAGAGACAGGCAGGCTAGCCAAGAAAACAACAGCTTATAATTTTGGTACTTGCAGCCACTGATGTGTAAGGGTTTACAGAATACATTTCTCTGAAGTAAAGGAACGTTTGTAAATTCTGCAATTTTTGCCTTATCTGCAGAAAGACAGCATTTTTTTAGTTTAAAATAAAATAAAACCTACTGATATCTTCTTTTTGGTCAGTCTATTCTTTTTTTGAAATTACATTTCAAATCTTGGCCAGAAGAAAGGAACAAAAAGCAATGCCTTTAACAGATCAAGGCCAGCAATTTCCCAGCTCTTGGAAAGGCAATTATGCCTTGTACTGGGCTTGTTTTTCTCTAGCAGTGATATTTCAACTCATATCATCACAAGTAACTGTAGATTTATCTTCCAACGTTACTGTTCTTCCTTTTGTTTGGCTTCATTTTGGTTTGTCCTGAGGACCCAGGCTCAAACTTCAGTAACAACCACAGGACCTACAATTATTCACCTCAGCTTCCTTCTCCTAAAAGAACAATGACATCCTTAATGTTGAATATCATTTAAAAACTGTGAAAATGTCATTAGAAATAGGAAGGACACAAGGCCTTGGGATAAAGGATCACATCATAGGTCTAGACCTGAAATGTCTCTCCTGTTCCTCTGTTTGATGTAGCACAATAGCAAAATCCTGACAAATGCACTGACTGAACTCCACCAAAATGGCCACTATTCATATAGATATAACTCTTAGGTTTATGATTTTTAGAACTGTTTCTGAAAAAGTGTCTTTTCTAAACATTGAAAAAGCTATAAATATCATAAACTAAACCTAAAAGGTTTACATTGTGCCTTTGAGTTCACTCCTGGTCTTTGCCCACACAAATAAATATCTATGTCCATGTATCCATCTGTGCAATATGCAATATGTAATGTGAGTGATATTTTCTGCTAGGAGGTGAGATCTAAGCAGGAATGGCAGCTATGCCTTTTCTGGAAATTAACCTACAGCAGGAGATACAGAATCCCTGATGCTGTGTAATAATAGCTAATAATTCCCCTAGCTCAAGCTGCTGAGGTGCGTCCTCTTGGATAACACGGTCATGCCATCTGTTCTCAATAGTACCAGTAGCAGTTTAGAGAAATAAGTTTGTGTATTTTAGAATTGGCCTCAAAGTATTATAAGCTGTTGGTGGTGTATTTTGACTCCTACACAATCCCTAGTGGCATGATGTTGGCAATATATAGTGTTGTATTCCCAGGAACTGAATTGTAACTGCGGAAGACAAGAATTCAGACAGAAGAGCCCTAATGAAAATTGATTGTAGAGAGTGGGGGATAGAGACACAGTATATCTGTTCAGCAGGAAACCTAGCTGTAGTCATTTTTTCCCCCCTTTTTCATATAACTTATAGGCCAGAAACAAAGATAAACCCATATCTCTGGATCTGGAGGAAAACTAATACTCTATTTAGTGTGCCAAATTTTCTGCTGGTATATCTTGATATATCTCAATTGACTTTAATACAGCTCAGCCATTTTTCACCAGCCATGAATTCAGCCTATTGTATCAGGAAATGTTCTCACTGAAGTTGCTGTATGTTTTCATTTTTATTCTTTTCTATTATTGGAATTTACATATACATTTATAAAAATCTAGGGAAAGTTTTGATGTGAAAGGATGTCAGTTTAGTGATTAGTCTCACGAAGGAGAGAAATTTCCTTTAATTTTTTTTTTTTTTTAATTTTAAAGTACAAGTTAAAAGAAAATTGCATGTTGGGCAGTGCTTTTAAAGTGTTTTAAGTGATGTAGTTCTGAATGCTCTTAAATTCTACTCTTTGAAATCAACAATAAGGTTTATTTACCCATCTCGAGTGGAAGCGTGGCAATGTCTTTAATGTCTACATACATTGCTTGTGTTTATCCAGGTGATGCTGCACTTTCACCTTCTGTAATAAAGCCACTCAATAGTAAATCCCTGGCCAGATAAAAAGCCAAGAGGTACAAGTACACTGTATCACTGTTTAGATTACAGAACCATCCTTTAAAAATAGACTCCTCAGTATGTATAAATTTTGTGTAATGTGTAAAAGTCAGCATAGTCTTTGTATTTATTTGAATTATTATAAAGTTACGCTCTTTTTTATACCTACATGAAATTTATTACTTTTTTTCTTTTATAAATTTTAAAGAGAAGAAATACTTGAATACACTGGTAGGTAGAAGAACATATTCCAGAATAGGTGGGCAGTGCATGTATGAGAAAGGCTTCCAGCAGTGGAGTGCTGATAAGATGCCAAATATACTCCTGTAGGTGGGGTGGGCTGAATCAATAGAACAAGAGAAGACAATTAGAGTGAGGGCATCCAGAGTTCTGGAAATATAAAAAAAGCAATTTTGCATTGTATTCCCAGAAGGAGAAAAAAAAAATGGGATCATTATGTACCTACCACTGAATTTTGTGTATGTATTTCTGGAAAACAGATTGTCTCTTGACTTAGCTGATAAAATAGATGAACCTATTTTTCTATGTTCAGCACTGAGTTTTCACTTAAGGTAGGAGTGTTTACAGAGTTTCTGACTCTTGTCAAGTCATGATTGCATTTTGTACTCAAGAATAAAAGATTTTTAAAGTAAACAGTCAAATGAAAAAACAGCTCATTAGTGTATCTACACAGTTTAGGCAATTCTCAGTCTGCAGTTGAAAGTGAGGTTTCAGGATCATTGTTTTTGACACAAATGCTCTTCAATTATAATTTGTTTGTTCTCACTGAATGAAGATCTTTTCCAGGTTTTCAACTGGAAATAGTGGGGAATTGTGCAACTAGAAAGGAAGGCCTTGGATGACTAGCTTTCCTCAGATGTTAAAAGACCTCCTTCAGATGCCAGAAAACAAAACAAAAAAGAAAATGTATTTTCATGTCATTTGTAATTGGACATCCAAAAAGTTTAATCTTAAAGTATGAATGCCCTTAAAATTTAAAACTTAGAAAGTCAAAGCATGCAAATACTTCTCAAAGCCTGCCACTTTGAGCAAAAGGAGGTAAAAGTTATTGAAATTGGAGAGAAGAGGGGTACAGATATTTTGTTATTCAGAAACTAGAAAAGGATGGTTACCTTCTACTCAAGTCAAGTTTGTTGTGGAGGATCATAAAGGAGGTAGAAAAGGCTTTCAGAAGTCTAAGGCAGAAGTCCAGTGGGAGAATTTGTGCTGATGTGATCAAGGCTAAAATAATGACATCTCTATAGCATAAAATTGTGTGGTGGAAAAGTGAAAGAATTATTAGTGATTGAGCAGTACATTTTGTCCCACCAGGAAATAATTACTAATGGGAGGGAAGAGATTAGTGGTTGTTTACTGTCAGATTGTCTGGTTTTTTTCATGTCAACAGAGTCAACTTTTGCAGCCGAATCAAATTTAAAAAGAACCTTGTTTTGCAGAGTTAAATTTATTGAATATTTTGATTAAATTCAGAGTTGTTTTTGAAATATATACAAGCTAAGTATGGTATTCTGTAGACATGTTGTAATACTTAATGACAGCTAAGCATCATGGTGAGTGGCATGTTAGAGAAGCTGGAGACAAATGGATTGCTGCAGGGATGCACAAACTATTAGTTGAGCACAAGGATATTGATAGAGTGCATCTAGAGTAATGCCCAAGTAGACATCTTTCTCCTCTCCCCTTTTCCTCAAGGGCTGCCATCTAGTATCCCCTCTTCACAGAATCACAGAAACAATTTAGGCCGCAAAAGGCTTCTGGGATTATGGAGTCCAATTTATGGCTGAACAGCACTGCGTCAACGAGCCCACGGCACTGAGTGCCACGGGAAATCAGCCTCTCCTTAAACGCTTCTGGGGACAGTGATCTGCCACCTCCCTCAGCAGCTCGTTCCGATATCTAATCGCCCTTTCTGTGAAGAACTTCTCCCTAATGCCCAACCCAAACCTCCCCCAGTGCAGCTTAAGACTATGTCTTCTTGTTCTATTGCTGCTTGCCTCCTCACATGATGTGTTCCAGATGCTTCACCAGCTTCTTTGCCCTTCCCTGGATGTGCTTTAGTGCCTCAGGGTCCTTTCTGAACTGAGGGGCCCAGAACCGGACACAGAGCTCAAAGCACAGCCTCACCAGTGCTGAGTAGAGGGGAACAACTAGGGAAGTGATGGCCACACTATCTGTGGTACAAACCAGGGTGTCATTGGCCTCCTTGGCCACCTGGGAACGTGGCTGGCTCACGTTCAGCTGTCTGTCAGCCAGTAGTCCAAGTTCCATTTCCTCTGGGACAATTTTCAGCCACTCTTTCCCCAGCCTGCAGCTCTGCATGACGTTAGAGTGGCCAGAGTGCAGGCCCTGGCACTTGGTCTTGTAGAACCTCACACTGTTGATCTCAATCCATCAACCCAGCCTGCCCAGGCCCCACTGCAGGGCCTTCCTACTTCCCAGCAGATGGATATGCCAACCCAACCTGGTACTGTGTGCCAACTGATTAATGTCCATCTCCTCATCCAGACCATCAACAAAGGCACTGGACAATTCCTTCCCCTTGACTCATACTGTAGGAGCAGCTCAGGAACAAGACTGCTCTTGTAGGTACTTAAATCAGGTTATGTACTCCAGGACCACACGTAATATCATCCAACACCCCACACCCCAGTGTGCCCACACCCCAGATCAGACTGAAGCTATGCCAAAGTAACTCCCCCTCATTATCAACTGTTCCACACTGCAGATTCACTCCTGTTTGGCTGCATTACTTATTAATGTAGACCACACTCAACCATCAGCTTAGTAATGTGCCATATGCTGCTCTTTCACCACCCAGAAATGGATGAAACATGATTTATACAGATCAGATGGAGAAGAGAGTAAATCAGGATGAAGTCATTCAGTTGAATGTTTCTTTCTAACAGAAATATTTATGCCAAGTGAATCCTTGTATTAATATTAATATCAAAACAATTTTAAACATGGTCTTATATTTGAGGATCTTTTCTTCATGCAGCAGAAGTAGATATTTGATACATCCTAACAAGCATCTATAGGTCTAAAAATACATGTTTGTATAAAAACAAGAAAATATTCAAGATTCTGTAAGATGGTACAAATGCCAAATTATAACAAAATTTAAAGTTAATTAGATAGTTATTATAGTGCACTAAAAGATTTTTTTTCTTTTCAGGGCAGTAGAAATACCGGCTGTGCAGTGCTGTGTATGATTTATTTATAGGCTGCTAATGAAGACATAGTTAATCATCATAATTAATTGGTATTTTAGTGCTTTGGGGCCTAATCACAGAAAATTTCATATGTTGGTTCAAACAGATCTTAGCTGTAAGGAAAAAATTCAGAGGAAAACTTGATTTTTCTTTGTTCAAATTTGCTTTTCCATCAAGCTTAACTAGTGTGTGATGATTATAATTTAACCCTCTAAACACAGCACATGTTGAAATGCTGTGAAAATGAGCTAGGAGATGATGATTTGCAGGGCTGGTGTTACATGACAACCATTTCCTATGGGAATATGCTTTAGTCAGGTCTGATAATAACCTTTTTCTATCAGCATCGCATCAGTAAAACTGTCCATTATCTTTTGCAACTACTCACCCAATTTCCTTTTATTTCTTATTGTTTTGTGTTCAAAACTCACATATATATTAAAAACCCCATAAAACATCACATAAGTGAACTTGTTCTTCACTTGTGTTTTTGTGCCTACATTCCCCATCACACTACTAATGTTTATGTTATGAGATAAAAGTCTGGTTTAATTTTAACTACAGCAAATAATTTCTTTTGAATTTCATTATGAGACAGGTATTATAGAATTATTTATGTTCTTGGTTTTAAATAAGTGCGTACACACACATATATATATAGTGCAATATGGATATGTATGTATATATATATACATACATAAATACTCTTTGGTTCCATGAATATAACTCCTTGTTCAATTTTTCAGATATGACTGACAAATATATCATTTCATACCCATGAAATGAATACTCCCACCTTCCTGTGTTGTCAATGATGTGGGTATGATAGGCCTTCATTATAGCAGCAATAGCACTTCCATTTTTGGCTAAAATAGCTGTTCCAAAAAGTAACTGCAATAATCATCTCCCATCTAGCCAGATATTGACTACTGGGCTAAAGAAACTATATGCTCTTTGTAAATGTACATTATAATATAGAAACTAATAGATTATATAGGTTTTTTTCTTTTTATTTTTTAATAATTTTAACTCCTATGTCTTCTGTTAAATATACTAACCTTTATTGATCCTAGAAGTGGTAGGTAAGAAAATAATTCTACTAGATTATTTCTTTGATGTTTATCCCTCAACCTTTGGCAGTTTTTGTTTTCTATACATCTTAGGGCAATTTTATTTAACAGTTTCTCAGTGTATATCTCATGTCTCTATTACATTTCATGAATCTGAATTTTCGAGGACGACATTTTCCCAAGTATTTGTGATTGGCATACGTTGCCCAATGTAAAATGTTAGGAGGCAATCTTGATAGCTGTAAAACACTCTGTCCTGTTTTGAATGCTCCTGAATATCTTATCAGAAGTGGCACACAGTGTAAGCAGTCTGGCAGAAATTCCTGTGTAAGGAATCTTGGAACCTGAAATCAAGACACTCTCTTCCCAAAACACTGACATTGTGAATTGTATGAGAGAAGAATGCCCATTAGTTGTTAATGCTACTAGCAGCAATTCTTATGAACCTTTTCTAGGTTTCCAGATGAGGCAAAGGTCATTAAATACTTCCCTTACTTCCAGTAAAGTGCCTGAACTTAAGCAAACCAATCCAAACGTGTTCCAGTGCAGTGCTTAAATGGCATGCATACCATTCCAGCCCGTGCACTTTAAGGGTATCATATGGAGCTAATTACGTGCCCCCACGAGTAATCTATCTCTGCTTGGACCCAAACAATTGGTTTCCTATTACAATAGAAACAACTTTATTTCTCCTGCTCAGGGAGAAACACTTTTAGCTATTTTTAAGTGGCCCATCTATGTTCCAAGATAAAATTATTTAAATCATAAATACCAGTGCTACCCCATTCTTCAAGAGGAAGAATGGGAAAAGACTGCATGATTTAGCTGAGCCTACTAGGAGAACAAAAAAACACACACCAGAACAAAAAAATAAAATAAAACAAAACAAAACAAAAAGGAGCAAAACCCAAATCCTGGAAAAAGAAAAAAAAAAAGAAAGAAACACACCACAACCACAGCGACACAGTTAAAAGTAGCAACACTTATATCATCCTTTCAAGTTCCAGACATGAGCTGGTAAGGCCATTAATACTACAGTTTATAACAGATGGCCATTCTTGTTTGGACATACACATACATCATCAAATTTCCCTTTGAGTTTCACCCTCTTTAGTTCCCACTGAAGTCAATAAGAGTTTCATCTGTGTAAAGAAGAAAAGAAATGGACCTGCAGGGATATTTTTCCTTTGTCTTAAGTGATGTATTGTTAAATGTAGGGATTAACACAGAAAGGAAAAATGTCATCAGGACCAACCTGCAAAGAATATTGTTTAAATTCTTGTGAGGTAAAAGTCAATTGATATTTAACTTTCCGAAGGTTAAAACCTTCACGAACTTTTCTAATGAAAGCAGGAGTAAGAAAATTTCAAGAGATATTCTATATCTACATTCCTCTGTCTGATGCTATATTCTTTGAGGATCCTCAACAAATCAGGGGTCCATTATCTATTTTCTTGCCCTTCAGCATACAAGAACACTTGAATTATGTGTGTCTGTTCATGAATCTGAGAAAATAGTAAATTTTGAGAATAAGTCTCTGATTATCTTTTTTGTTATTTAAACCAAATCAGCACCAACCAAAAAACACAAACAAAACCATGAAAGAACGAAAAGTCTTTTCAAGAGGACATAACTTCAACTTTAGATGACCCTATAGAATACTTTTGATTTTTAACTAGCTTACAGACACAGAAGAAATCTATTATTTCACGCATAGTTTACTTACCAACATCATAAAGGCAGAAATATTCCCCTGTGGAATTAGATACACCATGATCAGCATTGTACACCTATTCTGACTAACCATGTTTATTCTGATTGATTGAACTAATTGAAAAACAACACAGATATTCCCTCTAGGTGCATTTTTCTCTTATTATATTTGTTTGATAATTAAAAAAAAGGATATTTTCAATCCTCAAAAAAAAAAAAAATTAATTTGGTTCTTCTTAGCCTAACAGAACAGATTGCATGTCTGAATATTATTAGTCTAACAGGTAAGCAATCTGTTTTCAGAGTTTGACTGTACTAAATTTAACCATTAAATGTCTAAATATATATATTTGGAATGACGTATTAATCACATCATTCTTAATGCTAATAATTTTTTTTTCCCTGACTGATGCTATCTGTGTCTATGTTGACAATATTGCCTGACCACAAAAATTGTTGTCAGCACTCTCATCAGGACCCCCTCATACATTTAGTGATGTTACCTACTCAGAGTGTGCTGAAAGGCATCTGGTATAGTGACCATCACACTTAATGGCAGCTATGCATCTATGCCAGAGAAATGAGGAAAAGGCTTGAAATAATAACTTTTGATCCATGAAAAGTCAAAAATTGCAAGCTGAAGGATTAGGCTTAACTCCAAAACTGGCACAATAACTTCCTCAGAAACAGCACAGCATTGCCTTCTCATTTATAAGATACTGCAATACTGAGATCTATTCCTATACAGGAAAAAAAAAAAGGAAAATAAATGAAGTGGAGATTAGTTTTTATTAGGTTCCCTTAGGTGTCTAGTGCAGAGGTGAATGAACCTACGTGTTTTAAAGGCCAGAGAAAATGAGCATCAGAACTTTTGGGTGATTATTTAGCATGTACCTAACTGCAGTTTAGATTTCAGGTTTAAGATATTTTGTAAGTAGTTTGCCTCATAGAATTTTAAGTACTGGGTTTTCTTATTTTGATAAAATGTAGGGTATGGAAAGATATTTAAAATGTTAAAATAAAAATACTCAAAGTGCTAAATCTAAAATCCAGAAACTACAGTAACTTAAAGGGAAGATAACTGACTCATATCACTAAGGCTGATAAACTAGTAAATGGAAAGTAAATGTATTTTTCTCCAAGGAGAAATGAAGATGAGTAATATCTATTGTAAAACTCCAATATAATAATTGGAAGGAAGGAGCATAGAGCTCCACATGAATAAACGTTCCATGATGATATAACTTTCAGTGCATTAAAGTTGTGTCATGCTCAGTGGCTTAGTTTATAAAGATTTCAGGGGAAGCCAAAAGAACAACCAAAATATATGAAAACTTTCTGAGATCAACATTTACTTTACCATCTTGCAGAATTCTTTATTCAGTAACTCTTTCTATATTTTTAGTTGACCTGAACTCCTGAATTGCTTTTTAAATTTTGTTCTCAAAAGTGGAACCATACATTGGAGATTTAATTTAGCTCTGGATTTCTTTCACATAATTGGTCACAAAAAATATTCTTAAGACACATAAGAATAAATGTGGATATTTATACTGACTGTGAAGGACAAATACATACAGAGAAACACAATTCTGAATTGTAACAAAAGATAAACCAACTTTTTTCAAAATTATGTTCTAGAATATAATGTCATGAATTAAGCTTTGCAAGATATTCTCACAAAAGATTTCTATAAATCTATGTGTGTGCAAGAACTCACATCAGCAGTGTTCAGACAGCTATCTTGAAAGCTTTTGGGAACTTTTGGAATCATTCAGACATGGACTAGGAAAAAATTTGTGTCACATAAGTGATCAGAAGAAGAACATTAAGCATAGCAAATAGCTTAGCTTTACTTAACAGGTCACAAGTTTTCCAATTTCACAAAAACAAAGAAATAGAACTCATAGAATCACCAGTATGAAATACTGTTCCACCCAAAGCCTTGGTACAGATCAGCATCAAAAGATATCACGATTGACAGAACCCTACTGTTTTACAATCCTTATAAATGGTTTTCTTTATCTGTGAGTATCACAAAGAGATTTGAACCAAATAGTGGGATATTTTGAACACTGAGAAGGAAACAATTTCCATTGTTTGATGAAAAGTGCAATTTTAGAAGGATACTCAGTGGTTTGTCCCATGACTTCACTGCATGCACACCAAAATCACAATCGATTCTGACACATCCTTTACCAACTAATTATTGGTGAAAGAAACTTATGACTAAAAACCAGAAACTATTTGGTGGTACTCATATCACAGTACTTTTCAGAGGAATAGGGTTTTCATCCATTAAATAGTTTGTTGACTTGCTTCCTGATGATTATGGTATAAAGAGTAAGTGTTGCCTCATCATAAACCATATTATTTTTTACTGCTTGTTAAACAGAAACTGCATTTGATCATGACCACAATTAGCTGTCATTTCTTATTACTTATAATGAGGAGCTGTAGCAATCTATGTTGCACGCTTCTAGAGAATGTTTTCTGACTGAAAGGATACATAGTGCAATAAAAGTTAGGTTTTTATTTTCTTTTTATCTGTTGATGTGCTATTGGTGATTTGCTCTAAAACGTGTAGACTGCATTGTTTTTCTCATCTAAAATGTAGTTATAAGGAGAAAGCTAGTCACATCAGAGGATTTATCTGTCTTTCACTATTCTTTATGTACTTTCTGCATCTTCTCTCTTGTGCAGTCTTTCCAAAGATTAAAGAGCTGTCTAAGCAAACTCCATCTATTCTCTATTACCGCAGTTTCATGGTGTTGGTTTTATTTTTTTGTGGCTTGGTTTTGTTTTTTCTCTCCTGAAAGAAAACCAGTCTGGGGAAGGTATTTCAAATTATTTGACTAAACCACAAAAAGTATATAAACAGGCAAGGAAAAAGCATGCCTATGTAACAGGATATCTCACTATCAAACCGGACTGAAGGAAGTCCATTTCTGGGCCACTCACCACAGCAAGGACATTGAGGCACTGGAGGGTGCCCGAAGAGAAACAAAGCTGGTGAAGATCCTGCGTGTGGCTGAGGGAGTTGGGGCTGCTCAGCCTGGAGATGAGGAGGCTCAGGTGGGCCTTATCACACTCCACAATTGCCTGAAGGAAGATTGTGCCAGGGCGAGGGACAGTCTTTTCTACCAAGTAACAAATTACGGGATGAGAGGAAATGGCCTCAAGTTGTGCCAAGGAAGCTTAAGATTGAATATTAGGGTTGAGAAGCACTGGAACAGGTTGACCAGGGAAGTGGTGGGATCACCATCCTTAGAGGTATTTAAAAAATGTGTAGATCTGGAACTTAGAGATGTGATTTAGTGGTGGACTTGGCTATGTTAAAGGTTGTACTCAAAGACCTTAGGGTTCTTTACTAGTCTAAGAAGTTCCATGATAATGTACACCTGAAGAGAGAAATACCAATGTAGAATCATCAGCTGTGCAAAATTTTAATTTGTTTGACACCTCCATGTCCATATTTATTTACTGGCTCCAATTCATCTTGCTTAACTATCAATGTCCTTCCTTTTCTTCCTAAAAGTGTTCTTCATTGCACCATTTCTTTATCATGATGGAAAAAGCCATTTTTCTGCTACAACCTCAGTTTAAATTCAACTCAGGTACCATCATATGTCTTCCTATTTACATTCTGTTTAACTGTGATGAGAATTACTATTTTTTATCCATTTGCAAAATAAAAAAATTTCTGTTGATTTAATAAAGCTAAACCATTTGTCCATTTTTCTTCTCACATCTCAATTACTTCAACCTCTACTTTATCAAAAGCAACACTGTCTAACACTTGCTACTTCAGAATGCTGCAAAATCACTTTTTTCTATATTTCTTTGCATTCTCTGGATCTATGTACTTTTTGACCAAAAGCATAATTTTGGTCAAAAATTATGCTTCTCTCTACTTTTCACAACATTTCATACTTTCTTGACCTCTTCCTAGTCAGCTGAAACATCTGTTCTTGATTCAAAGTTTGATTTAAAGTTTTATCACTGAAATTTAAATTTTTGCTTCATTTTTAAACAGTCTGATCCATACTTTCTTCTGCCATATCCTCCATGCTTGAGAGAATCTCTTCATGCATAGCTGCCAAACAACAGCATTGTCTTCCTTCTGCTGCCTGAATGATACTAACACACTAACTTGACTGCTTCTGTCATATTTTCTATTTCCTTGGAACTCCCTCGTTTAGCTGAATGCATCAGCTTTCTCTTGTCCTGCACTCTGGCTGGCAGTCACTTGAAATAAGAAATGCCTCAATGTTGTCTCAATATGTTCTCATAATGCCTTATGCAATGGTGTCTGAGATCTAAAAATTAAAGATTGAAACTGCTCGACAGTGAACACAGATAACAAGACGATGGCTTGATGGTGGAAATCATCACTTGCTCTTGAGACTTGAGAAAACTGCTGAAGGAATATTCACCTTAAACACTTGATGTTTTGCATTGAAATCAGGGAGAAGCCCAGGGAAGCTCAGCAGAGAGCTAAGATGCACTGTGCATTAACAGAAGTTTTTTTTCCTTTGGTAAAGGATATGAAGTTATGATAACATAGACTATCATTTCAACAGAAAAGTGGTTTTGGTTTTGATTTTGGTTTTTTACTCCACCATAGATGGAGCAAATCAATTTAATTGATTATGACAAAGCTAAACATTCAGATATCCTTTCTGTGACCTTCAAAGGGGGAATGTCTCTCCTCTTGCACATGATCCACTAAGATCAATTTTCAAAATCCGCTGAATGTTAAAAATATTTCAGGTTCTTTTTCCAGGCAAAGAGGCTGTGACAGAAGGTAAAAAGGAGCACCCTAGGAAGGTAATTCAGTTATGTGCAAAGAACCACTTTATCTTTCTGAAAAGCAGATAAGGTTCCTAGCAGGAGAGGACCACATACTCTACAAGCCTTATGGGCATATGCAAGATCTCATGCCACCAGAAAACGTCTTGATGAAGTGCAATGTGCTGTTCTGTTAATTAAACCAACATCTTAATTAAAATACATTCCTTCAAATATAAAACAGTTTACGTGAATACCCCCCAGGATGTCTCTGTTATTTTTTTTTTCAGTCTATTTAGTTTTTAACATTTTGAATTGAATGTGTAATTAATTAAAGGTGGAATTTAAAAATGCAGGTCTAGTGAGTTGATTCTGATTGCATTAGCTATCACAGAGAATCCTGCAGGATCCTCCTTCAGAACTTCATGAGTTTTTCCACAGCATGAAGTCTGAGAAATTGACTTTTCTTTATGTGAAAGCTTCTAGAGCCTGAAAGCCTTGTGTCACCTCTTTTGCTTCGGTAAGCTTTTTTCTGATTTGTTTTTTTTTTTCTCCACAAAGTCACACTGTCTGCCAATCCATCAGCAGCTTCCTGAGATCTATCTCCCCAAGTTTAGATAATACACACCTTACCTTGCAGCCACAAGCAGGGAATCCATTCTGTCAGAGAAGACTTCACAAGCAGCACAGCAATTCTCCTATGGGAAACTTCTAAAGACAAGAAAATGTGCTCCCATACTCTGGAGATTTAAAGGGGTGATTCAATGTTATATTGTTATGTTGACATATATATTTTTTTTGAAAGTCTGGTAATGCTTTAGGGAGATGGAATGGGGGGAATTTGAAGGGGGCAGCACACTCATCCAATGCATTGTAAAAACAGCTTTTTTTTAGACTGTACAAATCAAAGTAGATAAATAATGCTTAAAAGTACACATTCATTTTCTTTGGGAGGAACACTAGTATAGAAATCCCTTCTCCCTAATGCATTAATATCCTTTCACGTTTCATTGATATTGTTAGTACATATTTATGACTGTAGGAATTAATGCATTCTTTATTCTCTACTGCACCAGTTTCTTCTTTCCTAAAAATAAAAGGGGCAAAAAAACTCCAAACCCTTCCCAATCCCCCAAAACTAACCAAACAAAAAAGCCTTGAAAAATCCCAAAACCCACCAAAACCCTAAGCAACCAAAAAAACCAAAAACAACAACAAAACCCCACAAAAGCAAAGACAAAAACTTGTTCCATGATAATTTCCATAACTTCCATAGTTTCCAAAGCCTTCCTTTCCCATCTAGGTTCTCCGAAGTCAAACAAAGAGGAGTTAACAACTTTTCCATGACAAAAATATTTTTCTTCTAGGCAGTTAGCTAGTTTCAGAAAGCTTGTGGAATCTTGTGTTTTTTTGAGATATCTGTCTCTCAGAATCAGTTGACACTGACCAATAACTCCAGAAGCTCCTGTTGAAATATTGTCCTGTATAAACTTGCACATGAACATGCACTGAACATGGACTCAATATTTGGTTACAGTGATAGATTTATTTAGGAAAACAGACAAAAGAAGTTCCCCAAAATAGAAATAAATAATTTGCAGTAATAGGGATTATAAAAGTTGAAATTTTAAGACAATATTTTAAAATATTTACATCATATAGGTATAAAATATTTATTAAAGATATAGGTGTCAAAAAGACACACACTTTTATAATTTTAAATGTACCTATAGACAAAAAATATTTTATAAGATTTTTACATTAGTTATATTTGGTTACCAGATTTGTCATATAAAGAAGTAGGGAGTAACACAGAAGGGTGAGCAAATCACCTGCCAATACATATATAAATTAAAAAAAAAAAAAAGGAAACAAAAATAGATTCAATTAAGCACCTCAGTGGCAATAGAATTCTTACCTCACAGGCAAAAGCATAATTAAGTGTAGAGGCAATATCTAGTTCTATAATTAATTATCTATAATCATACAAAATTGGCATGTCATTATTCATATTACAGAAAGAACAAACAAGAACAGAAAGTAATAATAGTCTTATAGAACTGAGTTCCAAATAAGTAAGCTTTGCAATTTCTTCTTCCTCTCACTTTTCTCAAGTATGTTCATTAAAACTATCTGAAAACATCATGTGAAAATAATTTTTTCTTCTGCCTATTTTCCATAAGAACAACATGAAGCATAGGAGGGAATAAAACAACCACAGTGCATCAGTCCCCAGTTAAAAAAATCAGCTGAATAGCATGAGAATTATCAAGAAAAATAATGCCATTTTTTTTGCTGTTAAAAAGAATTGGCCATTTTTCTACATCAGAAGTAAATCAGTCCTTGTTTTGCATGAACTGAAATATGTGAAGCTGAGAGTGATAACATGAGCATTTACAAACAGTAGACTGATCTGGTATATTCTTGATGGATGTAACAATAAAAGGGAAACTAAAAAATGTCCCTGTCTTGCTAAAAATTGACTGATATTTTACTGGAGAAAATGGGAGTTTTCTTCACTGATGCTTTTTACTTCATGGTTCAATATTATAATTTTTAATCTTCTTTAAGGTGCAAAATTACACTACATAACATATTACAATCCCAATGCAATTTGATTTTATGTTTACCCACATCTTCCAAACCTGATTAAATTAGCTAGATTAGAGGTTGCAAATGTAGAGATAAGGATGGATGGGAAATCTTTCAGGCTGTGCGTTTGACTGGAAAGCCCTCCAAGCCAGAACAGTATGTTGCTGCAGTATGTTTCCTTAGTTTGCTCAGATGCCTACAAATGCACGTACTGAGAAAGCAGTATAGGCATCAGTGTTTGGTAACTGGATCTACATTCATTTCAGAAGCTGGATTATGGGTCTTTTATCTCGGTGTTTTGAGGTTGAGTTCAGATCAGATATTTTCCTGACCCACCCTGTGCAAGTGATGTCACCACCTAACAGAGTTTTGTTTAGCATAAGTACCTGGAATTTTGGGGCAGGTATTAAGTCATGGTACATGGTAAGACCATAGCCTCTGAGCACTCAAAGATCTGATAAAATCTCTTCAGAAGTTTTTTTTAAAAAATGTGTAGATGTAGAGTCAGCAGTGCTGGATTAGTGGTTAGACTTGACGGTCTTAGAGGTCTTTTCCAACCTAAATTATTCTATGAATCTATGATAAGGATTAAAGCAAACAGACAGGGCTAGATTAGGGACATCAGATGGATTTATGCATGTTTGGGAACATGTTTTTCTTTGAACAGTGGCATTTAGTTTCCAGCTCTGTCAGTCCTTTCTTCTCACATATTCAAACTTTGACTACAATAAGTCTTAAGGTTGAGGGATGAGTAATGCCTTTTTTATTTTAAAACATAAGAGGTGTTTAAAGCTATTGTGTCTGTCATATGAGGGTGGATTATGGAGAAAAGAAAAGTAGCCTGGTGCCAGGAAAAAGAGCAGTGATCAGTCGATGATGCATCTTTGCCATCTACTTTAACCTGGAATGTTAGATGCAGCCATCAAGGGGACTGAACAGAAAATTAGGAAATCATAATATGACAGACTGCATTTTCTTCACATTTCTGCTCTGTGAAAGAGTGAATTTGACTCATTGGAAATACAATCTTAATGGACTAGAGTAACTGAGTCCCAGTGATTGGCATCCTCAGCCAACTAGTGGAGTTTTATAAAATATTTCAACGCAGTGCTAATTAACTACAAATAGAACGTATCAGTGAATTCAGCATCTTGCAAACTGAGGCAATTCAATATAATGGGGAATTATTTTATAAAATTTGTGGTTTGGGTTAATCCTCATGCTGACCAAAACCACTCTATTATTCTCCTCCACAGCTGCACAAGGGACACAAAATACATGAAAAGTTCAGGGGTTGAAACAAGGACAGGAGAGAGCTCACTCAGCAAGTACCATCACAGAGAAAACAGCTAACTTAGGGAAACAAATCTAGTTTCTTGCTAATCAAAACCAAGTACTATAATGAGACCCTAAATCTTAAAACACTTTCTCCCGGGCTCAACTTTACTGCCCAGTGCTCTCCACCAGAGGGGAAGGGAGATGGGAGTTATGGACAGTGCATCACACACTGACACTGCTTCTGCTTTCTCTTCAGAGGGAGAACTCCTCACGTTCTTCTGTTGTCATCTTATTGTAAAAGTTCCATACCTTCTTGGTGATTTCTCATGGACAGCTCCTCCCAGCACTGACTCCTTCACAGCTCAACCAACAAACTGCACCTCCCTCCTCAACTAGCTAACCCACTCCTTTGTAGAAATTGTCCTCTTATTGGACACAGCTGCGGCCTATTTAGAGCAGGCCTGTTTGTAATCTTTGGTGATTAGTACAGCTGCAACTCCTCAGCTGCCTTCTGCACTATCTTTATTTTCTTACATTCTATCCCTCCACGTTCTTCCCCTGCTCCAGTGTGGGGTCCCTCCCTCGGCGTGCAGCTCTTCAAGAACAGACTCCTCTGGGAGTGTTGGTCCCCCACAGGGTCACAAGTGCTGGCACTAAATCCCCTCCAGTTTGAGCTCCTTTTTCCATGGATCCAAGAGTCCCGCCAGGCACCTGCTCCAGCGCGGGCTTCCCACAGGGCCGCAGCCTCCTTCTCCACCCACCTGCTTTGTTGTGGGGGTCTCCACAGGCTGCAGGGGGACGTCTGCTTCTTCACGGGGCTCCCTGGGCTGCAGGGGCGCAGCTGCCTCACCACGGTCCGCAGGGGGATCTCTGCTCCGGCACCCGGAGCTCCTTCCCCTCGCCTCTGCCCTGACCTCCGTGTCCGCAGGGCTGCTCCCGTCACATCAGGAGCTCCTGGAGCTCCTTCCCCTCACCTCTGCCCTGACCTCCGTGTCCGCAGGGCCGCTCCCGTCACATCAGGAGCACCTGGAGCTCCTTCCCCTCACCTCTGCCCTGACCTCCGTGTCCGCAGGGCCGCTCCTGTCCCATCAGGAGCACCTGGAGCTCCTTCCCCTCGCCTCTGCCCTGACCTCCGTGTCCGCAGGGCGGCTCCTGTCCCATCAGGAGCACCTGGAGCTCCTTCTCCTCACCTCTGCCCTGACCTCCGTGTCCGCAGGGCTGCTCCTGTCCCATCAGGAGCACCTGGAGCTCCTTCCCCTCGCCTCTGCCCTGACCTCCGTGTCCGCAGGGCCGCTCCTGTCCCATCAGGAGCACCTGGAGCTCCTTCCCCTCACCTCTTGCCTGACCTCCGTGTCCGCAGGGCTGCTTCTGTCACATCAGGAGCACCTGGAGCTCCTTCCCCTCGCCTCTGCCCTGACCTCCGTGTCCGCAGGGCTGCTCCCATCACATCAGGAGCACCTGGAGCTCCTTCCCCTCGCCTCTGCCCTGACCTCCGTGTCCGCAGGGCCGCTCCTGTCCCATCAGGAGCACCTGGAGCTCCTTCCCCTCGCCTCTGCCCTGACCTCCGTGTCCGCAGGGCGGCTCCTGTCCCATCAGGAGCACCTGGAGCTCCTTCTCCTCACCTCTGCCCTGACCTCCGTGTCCGCAGGGCTGCTCCCGTCACATCAGGAGCACCTGGAGCTCCTTCCCCTCGCCTCTGCCCTGACCTCCGTGTCCGCAGGGCCGCTCATGTCACATCAGGAGCACCTGGAGCCCCTTCCCCTCACCTCTTGCCTGACCTCCGTGTCCGCAGGGCCGCTCCTGTCCCATCAGGAGCACCTGGAGCTCCTTCCCCTCACCTCTGCCCTGACCTCCGTGTCCACAGGGCCGCTCCTGTCCCATCAGGAGCACCCGCTTCTCACATCACACCGCTTCTCACTGCTCCCTCTGGCTGCTGCCACCGCCAAACTTGGCCAATTAAAGTCCATTTTGGAGCTGACTGGCGCTGGCTCTGTCGGACACAGGGGCATCTCCCAGCACCTTCACCCAAAGGCCACCCCTATTACCAAGACTTGGCCACACAGACCAATTCATTTCAAAGTAACTGAGAAAGGAAAAAATGAAACATCTCCTAATGCTAATTAATATGTGTGCTTTTAAATAATGAAATACGTTTATTTGTTGTCAGGAAAACGTGAATTTACTACATGTTCAGTCTGTAAGTCATTTTTCCCTAGTCCATAATTTTCCTAGCTATTTATAGAGTATAAGCAAATGCTTACAGCCTTGTTCTTTCTTTCCCTTATATCAAAGGAATAACAAATTGAAATGATGCATTCTGGGCATGTATTAATTTGTATACGTATTTTTATTTTTAAGATGAATGATGAAGACACCACCCTTTCCTTTCATTTACATAAAATGTTGCAAAATTAAATAGAAGTTGTTTGATGTTTGTTTTATGATGGCTGAGGGTTTTTTCTTTTTTTTCTTTTTTGTTTTTCTATTTCTGGAAGTAGTGCGCTGTAAACACAACAAGAATATGTTTATTTTCACTTTTCCTTATACCAAGGGACATGATGACGCATTGCTTTAGAGATGCATCTGTCATATTGAGCCACATAAAGTGACATGATGCAATGTGACATGTTGATGAACAGTGTGGCACAAGGTACACATTTCAATGTATCATTCAAGGCAGAATTATAACAAGGCAAGTCCCAGATTTAAAAAGAACAGAGCTCTCTACAGTCTAGTTTAATTTTTTTTTCCTTTCTAGAAACTATAGAGATTGCCTGAAAAATATGTCCCTTGATAGAATCCTAGGATCATAAAATCATAGGCAATTCTAAATTGGAAGGAACCCATCAGGACCAGTGAGTCCAACTCCTGGCCCTGCACAGGACAGCCCAAGAGTCACGCCGTGTGCCTGACAGCATCGTCCAAACGCTTCTTGAGCTCTGCCAAGCTCGGTTCAAAGCTTGTGCAAAGCTTGGTGCTGTGACCACTTCCCTGGTGCTGCTCCAGGGCCCAAACCCCCACTGCGTTCACAACATCCAACACAAACCTCCTTTGTCAGCGCTTCAAACCTTCAGTGGTACTCTATTTTTTAATGTTAATCACATGGGAAACAATTTTCTTAATATTTTTTAGTCTGGCTAAAAAAATACCTACTGTACAGTTTAAATAGGAAAGTTGTTTTAAAGAGTTGTCGAGTTTTGTTCTGTTTCTGTGCGATATCAAGTTGTGAATAATGTAAGCAGAAAGAAGTAAATTTATTTCAGGAGAAAATCGTGAAGCATTTTAGCTGACAGCTGTTGCTTATGAGAATGCATTTCTGTACAGCAGTTATTGTACTGTTATTGCTGGACTGTGTTAGACTCATGATATACGTAGGAGTTTGTATGCAGCAGGAGCACAGTATTGGTTACTTAAACAGAAAGATTTATTCACTTCTAAATTGCATGAACTGTGCTTATGCGCTGTAAACAGGGCCATACTAGGAGTTAAAAGATATATAATGCAACTTTGAGAAGAAAAGCGTCATGTTTATATTTTAATTTATTTACTAGATTTTATAGTTAAACAATACAATTGCAAGATAGAAAGCATGAAGCAGAGGGTTGCTAAATGGGATTCAGAGAGAATATGAAAAAATATAAAATAAAAATAAAGAAAAACAGAGGAATCCTGTAATTAAAAGATTCAGGAGCTGCAAAAGAAAATGCTCATACTCAGTGCTCACGAAATCTTAAGAAAAAGAGCAGAGGACAAATTAGGATATCTATATATGTTCATGTTGTATGTTTGGCCCCTCATCTGAACCTGCAATCCATCTCTTTATTCACATATAACTACCCAGGATTCTCAAAGGAGCCAGCTTCCTTGGATATATTCAGACTTCTCCCAAATACATTATCTGATAATGAGGGATGAAGGAAATTATGTCACTGACAGCTCAGAGATGCTGAAATTTGCCTGTGTATGATTACTAAGACCTTGTACTAAGGACAAATACAAGTTTTGATGTAGTCCCAGAGGAGTCTCACCATTTACCTTCATTGGTTTCAAACAGAATTCTCTTCTGTAACTGGTTCAGAGTAATAATGCAGATTTTCTAGAAAACAAATGAGTCCACAACAAAAGCTTTAAGACAGTTTTTAATGAGCACATATACTGGTATACAGTGATGAAAAAAACCAAAAGGAAATGAAATAACTTTTTTATTTCCTCCATTGTCCCTCATCTGTAATATTGGTTCTGTAATCTCAGGTGCAGACAGAATGCTTTTGACTCTATTCTCAAAACCAGCAACATAAAGAAAAAAACAAAACCAAAAGAAACCCCACAACCACCCTGTGATTCTCTTTTTATACTCAAATTCAGTCCATAAGAGTGAAAACTTAGATCCATTGAAGTTAATGGGAAAACTTCTACTGACTATACTGAGGCCAAGAATTAATTTTCTGTATAAAGAAAAATTACATTTTCTTGTTTCTTTCCCTAACTTTATTAAACAAGGCATCACTATAAATGCTTAGGGTTAGTTTATGCAGTTGCAACTGATACAAAGCAGTGCAGAATTTGACTCATTCTATAAATGGGAATCAAAGCAGTGAATTGCATGTGAAATGGTGCTAGCCTTGAAGAATAGCTGATTATCAATAATTATGATGCCTGTGATGAGTACTTTGACTTTTACCGTTCCCTGCAATTTACATGATTTAGATGTATAGAAGGGAGAAAAATGAAACAAGAGCTTCAGCATATTTGGGGAAATAATTTTTTTTGAAAAAGAGTAAAACCAAACCCTCATTTCTCAAAAGAGCTACTAGATAGATTGCATTTGAGAGCCATCAACGCTATCAGCATTTAAAAGACAACGAGACAGTGAGAGTAAAAATAGTTTGATAAAACAATTCACAACTAATATCAGGAAAATTGAAATTTCAACATTGCTGCCACTC
The DNA here is from genome assembly GCF_028018845.1 of Melospiza georgiana. Classification (NCBI taxonomy): domain Eukaryota; kingdom Metazoa; phylum Chordata; class Aves; order Passeriformes; family Passerellidae; genus Melospiza; species Melospiza georgiana. The sequence goes on from NC_080432.1 coordinate 115,038,397, forward strand.
TGCTGGCAGAGTTGAAGAGGTGAGCTGATGTAGGGCGTTTTTTTAAGCTGTGATTGGCCTGCCAGCATGGATTTGTGTTGTCATGCTGAGGGCCCCTCTAATAGCCCAGAGGTAGCAGGTGGCTGCTGACTTACAGAGGCTTGCATCTATTTTATTATTTGCTGGCTCTTTTATCCCTGACAGATTCAAACACAAATAAATTCAATCAAGGACCTCTACCTTTCCATGATTCCATTTGGTACCTGTAGCGAGCTGCAGCACATTTCTGAAATAACATGACAACTGTCCCAGTGATGTGACTAGAGGTAAACAAGATGTTTTATATCCTTGGTGGGGATGGCTGGGCATCTGAAACAGGGAAGAAAAGAAATGCAAGTTTCTTGTGAATCTCACAATGGGGAAAACCAGTGCACTTTAGAACAGAGGCCTTAGAAATCTTTCCTTAGAAATCTAAATGTGCAAAATAAAGAAAACTATTGTTTTGAGTGAAAGTTGAACAGTACTTTGAGAGCCACACACAAAATCTTGAGGTACAATTGCCAAGAGTATGAACACTTGGTACAAAGGGGTTATACTGTAAGCATGTTCCTGTGTTCCCACATTCTTCATCATATGGAAATTGAAAGTAGCTTTTCAAAATCACTTTGAGGTTAATAAGAGATCCTCATTCCTATCTGTGGTGAAAAGCTGATTGCTGTCCAAAGGAATTTACCGAGTTTCTTGATCCAAAGGAGTTTACTGAGTTGGTTGGTGAACATCCTTGCCTCAGGTCTTTTGGTGAATGTTGGATGTCTCTGAGGTCAGTCTGTCCCCGACTGTCCCCACACCTGAGGTCTGCTGAAAAGTGATTCTCCTTTAGAAGGTGGGTGCACAAGCATTCTGCTTTTATTCTACTCTGGTAACAGAGGCTCATTTTTATAAGGTATCTGCAGAATTGGTTGAATGTGAAGGTGAGATTCCCTCAAGATCTGGATTACTTTTACTTTGTAGAGGTAAATGCCTGTAAAAAGGAAGAAAATATCAGCAAGTAAATATTTGCAAACTTTATTTTAGCTGTCCTCATCACAGAAATTTATGAGATTCTGACAGTAACTGTTGAATCAAGGTAAATTTATCCTTCATCCCGTATATATTTCACTTGGATGTAAATGGATGGTATATAACATGAAAGTATAATTTTCAAGAATTGTCTACTCAGTCTAAGTAAAGCAATCATTCTTCCACCATGTGTCAGGGCTGAGAGGTTTTAAGGCATTTTCATGTTCTGGTAAAAAGCATTTCTGATTAAATGATTCTGCTAACTTTTATCCAAGAAGCAGTATTCCAAATTCCTATTCAGTCATTTCACCATATTGCTGAATTGTTCCCATTTTCCTCCAATTGAAAGGAATAGATAGATAGTACAACACTGATTCCACCTCACATGACCCTGACACAGCTTTCCCTTTTCTCTCTTCCTTCCTCTGCAAAGAGCAGGAGTGATGTTAGGACATTCAGGTAATTTCCATACATTCTCCTACTCCACTAAATCTTCGTGTTTCTCTCAAAAAAACCCCCCCAAAAAAAAAAAAAAAAAAAAAAAACCAAAAAAAAACCCAAAAAAACCTCAGAAGATCAGAAGAGAGGGAAGCAGAGAAAACTAGCAGAAATTTAAGCATGTGTCAAATGACAAAAACATTGAATTTTCTCAGTGAGCCAAAGCACAGAATTGGAAATGACCAGACACTGGGATTCAAGCGCAAAATTTCCAAGAGTTACTCTTCTCTCTGTTTTAGCATTTTCCTCATACAAATGCTTGCTCTATCTTAAAATTAGGCAAAAAGTTTATTCTACTTCTTTGCTATTTCAAACATGGAGTTAGTGATAGTCAACACCTCTCTAAGACATTGTTTCTTGAATCTTCTGTCATATTATTTTTCTGTAAATATTTTTCTTACCTTGTGGTGAAGGCTGCCAAGATTTGTTGGTCTATGGTTTCACACTGTGATGATCTGATAGCCAGTTCATGAGTCAGCATTTCTCTATGCTACCAAACCTTGCTGCATCAAAAATACAAAAATATTCATATAATTTTGAAATAAATAGTAGAAATTCCTTGACAAACATTTTAGGTTTTGCAAATTACAAATTGAGCACCTTTTTTAGTTTTCTGTGTTAGTACTCTGACCTATCAGTTGCAATCATTGAGAGGTTTCAGGAGAAGACTCACCTGTTTCTCTATTGAGTGGTAATTACAGGTAAATGCAAGCATAGGGTGGCACAAATACTCAAGTTTAGCCAATTTAAACTCAATTTAGGATCCAGGAACAGATTAAAGAGTAGAGGCTAAGCAGGTTGATGTTTTCCTTTTCACGGATAATTTCACAAAGTCCCAGGAATAGCTGTGGACCATTGCCCATACTATGAGCTTTTTCCTTTAAATCAAAATATGTCCCTGAACAGAGAGGAATAGCACAAAGTGATAAAAGAGAAAATAACTGGATTTTGTCCCACTTCTTCTACATGTAGAAGCTCCTTTTCTATTTAGCCTTTTTTTACTCGTTTCTCAAAAAAACCCCAAACCTACAGAACAAAGCAAAACAACAAAAAACCCCAAACAAAACCCTCCCAAACAACCAACAACCAAACCTGACACACAAATTTCAAGAATCAGTGCAGCTATACAGCCATATATGAACAAAAATGACAACTGAGGACAACTTGTCTCTATGAGGAAAACAAGAATCACACACACACACACACACACATATTTATATATATATGCATATATATATATATATGTATATTTATAAATATATATAATTCCCCCAAAGAAAGATATAATCTGGACAATGTTTCATAAAAAAAAGAAAAAAAAAAGAGAGACTATTGATGCAGAATACCTTTAAAAGATTTAGAGAACTTTAGGAATGAATCAGACTAAATGTGCTGGTCCAGAAAAGAATAAGCTAAATTGTAACGGTCCCTGTAAACACAGGAGTGCTATAATCCCCATTGTTCTATCTAGTCTTCTAACTATTCAGTTCCTTCATATCTACACCTTTAGCTATAAGGTACTGCTGAAGAGGAAATTGGAAAAGAGGTCATTATTTCAGCTATACCTCATTCAAGGCAGTGGATTCAAGTTCCCAGACTTGGATAACTTTGGTTCATTGACTCCGGGCTCCAGACCTGCATCAGCAAAAAGGAGGTGGTAAATCTGTAACTCACGGGAGCAGAATGCACGTGAAAGGTTCCCAGCATTTCACAAGGCTGCTGGATGCTAGCACAATAAATGTCGTGGGAGGCCCAGAAATAAAGCGCTTAATGAGTGAGTCACATCCTTGTCTTCTGTAGCATCCTCTCTCTTTGTCCCAAGTAGGAAATCTAACGCAATTAATTTGTTTAATGTTTCCAAACACATCTGGGAAAATTATATTTACTTTCTTCACCCTCTTCTATAAAATAAATGCAGTTTGTGTACCAGTCACTTCCAATAGGATAAATTCAGACAGATGCCCTCCATACATACCCACAGAGAAGTGTGCTTAGTTCCTGTGTGATGAGAGAGATTCTGGGTGTTCACACTGTAACAAATTTGAATGCAGCATTTTGCTTTGTGCTGTTTTTTTTTCTTTTTTTTGCTTTTTGCAACTAAGTACTTTGGGCTCTAACCCTATATTTAAACTAAAATGAACTGGAGACATAGTTTTGTGGGTAGACTGCATGATAAATGCTTCTAAGTATAATAATGTCTTCACAGAAGCATTTTTTCTAGTTTGTTTGTAAGAGAAAAAGTAACCACACCAATGTATCAGGAACTTTGGCTAGTAAAGTACATTTAAGTTGATGTAATAGCATAAATTACATCACTGGGGGAATTTCTACCTTCCTGAGGAAAGAGTGCTGGGAAAATTTACTGCTGACCTGCTGCAAAACTTGCAGGTAGGTACATCCTTCAAACTGAATTCAATGCTGCTGGTCCATTTCCAAATAGAAAAGTTGGGTAGTATATAGATCCTCCACATGTTAACTTCATATATGGTGAGGTATCTATAAAGCTTTTCGAAATATGTTTTCTGCACATATGCAGAAGATGAATCACCGCTGTTTGCACCTGCAAAGACTCCATTTAGCCTGTTTGCATGCAAAATTTAGTGCTTGCCTAACCAAAGAGTATTTGTGGGCATCCAATGGTTCTCTACCTTTTGAGCTTCCCAAACAAGTTTTCCACATCTGATACTATTAAATATTTAGAATTGAAAAGGGAATTACACTTTAAAAATCACTTCTTGAGCTGAAAACACAGGATTCAAGTTGTTCAGTAAAAAAAGCCAGGGACTATGAGTCAGGCAGAGTGTGCAATGCTTTAATTTCTCTAATAAGACAGCATAATGGCCCATTATTGTTTTTACATGCCACCTTACTGTGCTCTTTGGACAAATATTCCGTCAAATTTTCTTTTAGCCTCCATATATTACATTTGTATTGACCCTGGGCCCTTTCAAAATATTGTGTTAGAGAAATGTTGAAGTGTTTCACTAAAAGTGTTCAAAGCCACTTAGAGCCTTCCAGTAAACATTGTGTCATTCATCTCTCCTTTAGAGGAACAATATGGATGGATATGGTTTATGGATATGTATTTGTATATTTAGACCTATATGTACATATGTGTCTATATTTGTACTTTTGTATGTATGCACATAAATACACATATATATGAAAATATACATAAACACACTCATATATAGGAATTATAAAAACCTAAATACTTATGATTAGAAACCTGCTGTTATATATATATACACACACAAAATTATATTAAGGATCCACAGAAAAGTTCATAGATCAACTAGAACAAAAGCAAGCTCTGCAGCTGGTACTTATGCATTTTAGTGTTAGATTCTTGTTCAGAGGATTCTTTTGATCTATTTTCATTAATGGGTGCAACAAAGACAAATTCAGCTTGAGCAGCCCTACAAATGGTTACATACTCTTGCTTATGTGCCCTGTGGATTACAGAAGACACTGAATTAACCCTGAAGCAATTTATGGTGTCAATGGAACAGGATTCCCAGAGAAGCAGTAGATGCTGCATCGAGGACCAGGCTGGAGGGGTCTCTGAGAAATATGGTCTAGAGGAAGGTGCTCCTGCCATTGGCAGGGGGGTTAGAACTTTAAACCCAAGCCATTCTATGATATATTATATGATTGATTTGATATGATATGATTGATATGATATGATATATGAAATTTTCTAGGGATGTGAATGTGACACTTCTAGAATTGTAAATGGTCTGAAATTACAGGTTTATGGGAAGCCTAGATGGTTTTGCTTGGTTTAAATATCCGCACCATGATCAAATGAGTCATAAAATCTCCTTTATAAGTTCCATCTTGGAACTTCTGAGATCTGCTTCACTTCTCTTTGGTCAGTCTAAAAAGTTTTTTATTCTTCTGAGGTTAGAAAGTGATTCCTAATTTTCATGCAAAATTTATGCATGAACATTTTTTACTTGTTTATTCTAATTTACACATTAGCTTTTACCTCAAACATCTCTTCACCTTTTTCTGCTTTTATCTTGATATGGTTATTGACTGAAGTCATATTCCCTCTGAGTTTTAGTTTTGCTCATTTAAGAAAACCAGAAGTTTGCAGTCTCCTCTAAAAAGGTATCTTTCTTCTAGTCGTAATAAATAGCTGAAACTAATGAATCTGATTTAAGCCCAATTTCAGTTTGAACATGTTTCTCTCCAGAATGTGTATAAACAGACTTGTGTCTACTATTATAAGAGCCTCATGGTATGTCACACATTGATATGGACATTTCTGGGTTTTTTTGCTGGAAATTTCTTTGGTTAGTTTCCTACTTCAATGATTCATTGCTGGTCTTTTCAAACACCAAAAATGAATGATATTTTACTTTTTTTCTCCAAAATTAGCTTAATTTTTGAGTTGCTAGTGGGCTTGGTGATGGGAAATAAGGAGAAGCTGTTGTGTATTTCCTACTTAATTTGTTAAATAATTTTTAAAAGTGTTTTGGGACATTCACAACATTGTGAAACAAAGGTGTGACATGTATTGCTAATTGTAAATACAAACAATAATGGTATAGGCTGATGACTCATTCAAATAATTGCAGTATGACAGCATGAACACAGTTAGTAATGAAATGGAGCAAAGACCTATGACAAGATTGTGCAGTAATATATAATAACAGTTGCAAAATTAGGAACTTTCAAACCCTTTCAAATCATCATAAATACAAATATAAATGCACCAGGCAGGCCAATATTTTCTGTTTGAAAGTGTTTAATCAGAAAGGGGAAAGTGCTGTTAATATTAATTTTGGAGGAAACTTTCTTCCCTAACTTTCTCTTTTGCAGCGAAAAAAAAAAAAAAAAGAAAGAGGAGAGGACAGCTGATGGTATTTCAGTTTCTGTTCACATTTTTCCTAGTGATACTTTCATTTCTCTTCACACCTTTTTGAGAAAACATAAAGTAGAGAGGGAGAAAAAAAGGTATGAAATATTTTGACATTTTCTTCCAGTAGATATTTATTAGAAAAAGAGCTTGCATTAAATGAGAAATTTTAATCTCTGTTCATCTGAAAAACACTAGCATATAAAGAAGTCATTTGTTCTCTTTTATTTCCTTGAACATCCATCTTCTATTTTCCACATCTACAGATTAATTCCATGAAGTGCAAAGTCTGGCACCATTTCCTGTTTGTCTAAACACTCAAACCCACCCAGGAAACAAATAAACAAACAGAAAACACGAAATGTTTCAGGGCTTGAAATAAGACTTTTGACCTTCGGGTTAATCTTTGATTTGTGTTGGGGATGAGCCGCTCCGTTGGCCAGGTCCCAAACGTGCCATGAATTGTGCAAACACAAACACAAACCCGGAGCTGCTGCTGGGGTGGATCAGCTCTCGGTAAAAAGCCACGAGGTGCCTCCAGGCTGGGGGACACAGGGAGGGAAGGTGCCCTGAAAGGAAGAAAGAGCGAGATAATTCTCATCAGTGTGCAGGACTGAGGGTGCACAGATGAGAATTAAACTTTCTGCAGGCGGCAAAAGGAATTAATGAGGATGAACCTGTAGAAGCACAGTCAAATGATATTTAGGAAGCTCTGAGGAGCAAGTATGGTCACAGAACAGTGTGCAAATGCATTTTCCTGAGTATGCAGAAGTATCAAGCAGAGATGGGATCTGACATTTTAGTAGTAAACAAGAAAGGCTGAGCAGATAGAGGCTCCAAAGAGCCTTGGATGCAAAAATAAATAATCTCTATTTTGCATGATAGATGCAGAATGAACAGAATGATGCATATAGAGGGCTGTCATTACCAAGCCAATGAGCTATGAAAATGATATTTTGCTGAAACACTTTGAATATGGCAAGAAACTGAATGAAAACTTTATTAGTGTGTGTCTGTATGTGGAAAGATGTACCTTGTGATGGAAATCATGTGTACTGAAAGTTTCCTGTAGCTAGAATTTGACAATACAGAAAGATGATGGAGTCACTTACATCATTCAGTTTTTAGACTGACATGATTATGTCTTATAGTGATGAGGGACAGGGTGATGATGTTTAGAGGAAATTTGAAAAGAGGAATGCTGATGAACCTGGAGAGAAAAAAATCCCACCAAAACAAACAACTAGAAAAATCCAGACCCCACCTTAATTTTTGTCACCTTCATCTTGTGTTTTTAAAAAAACAGACCAGTGGTCATGGAGACAGGCCAAAAATTTAATCAAGCAGGAAAGGCCAAGTCTTTAGAGCAGAGGAAAATCTACAAGCATTGATCTGCCTGAAGGTGCAGAAACCGTGAGTGTAGTGTTTTTGAAATAGTGCTTGTGGATTGTTTTTTCCAGTGGTTTGGTATAGATAAAAAGGAAAAAAAATAAAGTTATGATATCTGGGGAAACAATCTGGAGAAAGGGCACTGGAGCAATAAAAATACATGTATATGAAAATCTGTAAGTGCACACTTGCCATCATGATGGCAAAAGGATAATTCTAAAATATCTGGATCATGCAGTCAATGAAACCCATATATCTAGACCCATAAGAGAAATACTATTGCAGGAAAAGGATTCTATGTCACACATGGAAAATTGCACATATGCAAAGAAATTGGCTGATAAAAAAGAAAACACATATTGTAAATCAGAGTTCCAAAAATATCTTTAAGACACAATGCAAAATTAAATTCATGAAAGCTTTTTGATTGGAGATGTGACAAAAAGGAATAATGACATTCTTTAATAAGTATAACACTAATAAGATGTGAACTACAGGTTTAATTTCAGTTTTAGTATCTCCATTTTTTAAAAAATGTTGATAGAACAAAATTTATATGACATTCTCCTCCTGACTCCTTTGCAAAGAGAGAACAGGAAATGACATTACATAGTGCTTTTGCTTCTAAAAAAAAAAAAAAAGAAAAAAAGGAAAAAAAGAAAAAAAAAGAATTGATTTGTTATTGATTTTGTTCCTTCTGTGGGTTGAGGTTTGCATGAAATGACCTCCTGATTCCTTTTCAACCTAAATCAGTCTAAGAGCTATGATAATGGCATTTTCATAAAATAATAGGAGCAAAGGGCATAACAGCAGCCATTTGACACATTCAAAAGAGAAATGACACATTTTCTCACATAAAGAGGACTAGTTACCATTGAAAAAAGATTGAAAGTGCTTGAAAGAAATTTATTGGACTGCTCTTCCCTGGGTGCTTTGATTTCCTGAATTCCCGACGGTCTGTCCAGCCAAGCACAGGCTCTGCTGCCGTCGTGCACGAGAGCCTGGGCTCCCGACAGGGCTGAGCAGATGAAATGCAGCGTCCCCTGCTTGGACACAGGTGAAGCAGTTGTCCCTTCTGGCCTCCACTCTGTGAATCCGTGATTCATATTAATCTTGTTCAGAGCCTATTTTTTGGTAAGCTGTTCCTGCCTCGTAACAGTTTTGTTTTCTCCACCCTGATCTGAAACAATTTTCTATGAAGTGACAGATATCTCAAGGGAAATATCACAGCTTCTTGATTTTACTTGATGGCACTAACTTGGCCTTTAATTTTGGGACTACAAGTAAGTTTAAAAGCAAGTGTGACAAAGCCAATGGTATGTGTAAAAACATTTGATACCTTTAAAATTATTTTAAAATACTTACTGGAGGCTTATGCTAGCTAAATATTTTTTCCCACAGACAACTGAAGATACAAAGAAAAGTCTATAGGGGTGATTTTATTTAATTTTGATTTCCTTTACACTTTCTTTAAGAATAAAAAGAAGATTAAAGGTGTTGTCAGATGGTTAATATTAAACATTCAGGTTCAGAGTTTCAAAGATGCCTATGGGGTTTGAGCTGTTTCTTATTAGTTTTAAAACAAATATTCAGGTAAGTCTCAAGTTTTAAGGGAAGTTGTGTCTTAATCAGTGCATCAAAATATCACCTCTCCTGAGCAGTTTTGCCAAATACACATTCTGTATTTCTGAATTATTCTTTTGTAGTTGTTGTTGTTATCACATAATGGCCTGCTAAGGCTAAGGCCTGCTAAGGCACTAAACGCCTTCATCACTGCCTTAGCCTCCCTGAATCTAGATAATAATAAAATAATAGATCTTAATTAACTGATAATACTTTCTGATCTCTATTTAACTAATTTTCAAATGGGGACACTTAAAGGAATTTATTTTTGTGCAAAACAACGAAAAGCAGCTCTAGGTGTTAGCAAGCTGATCTTTAGAACCGGAGTGTTAGGGAATTCTGAATGTAAAACCATTAACTGGATGATCCTTGATCCCTGACATGAGCTGCCATCCCCAGCCCAGTCGTTGCCTGCTCATGTCCCTGCGGGAGCCACACTCTTAAGAAGATTACATTACACAAATAAAAACGAGCTTGGGTAGAGGACAAGCCAGGAGAGAGTCCATTAAACCTTTCACATCATTACAAGCCTCATTGTTTTGCAGATGAGCAGCATAAAGCAGAACATATGCATGAGGCCTCTCACTGACTCTCAGGGTACTGGGGATTTCAACTATCTGAACCTTGTTGATTGCTGGTAAATGAATAAATAACCTTGAGATAATCCTTCTCTTTTGCAGGAAAGGTGCCCTGCTTAAATAGCAGATAATAAAAAAAAATCCAGATTTCCTTTATAGACTTTTTTGGTTCTCTGTTTTCTATGTGCTAGCCTGTAATTGCTCTGGTCTCTGCTTTTTGCCATCTGCTCACATCAGAAGCTGAAACTGGTGTTTGGATTGAATCTTATTAAGCTGGTCCAGGGGAGGAAATCAAAAGAAAATTATAGGTAGTCTTCCCACAGTATCTGATATAAGGCACAGGCCTCCTCTGAAAATGATATTTTTCATGGGGACCTGGAGTTCTGAAATTATTAATGTCCATGGTTGTATGTCACAACAAGTGGATAAAGAGTGATTTATTCAAAGTTTTACTTGCTGGTTTATCTTTTTAATGTGCTCCTATAAAAGCTATTTTTTATGTTTTGTGCTGGGTAACTGTTGATCATATTTCACTTTTTCATACTTATTATTAATTTTCATATGATTTTTCCCCAATATTATTTTTGTCTAATGTCAAAATTATGGCTTGTTGATTTGATTTTTGAGGTATTGCAATAATAGCAGAGAGGTCTAATTTTGTATCAGAACACCAGTACACAGGGGTTTTAGAGGTTTCATTTAATGATAAGGTGCATACCTGCAGGTAATAGCTTGCTTAGCCAATTCTAGTTTAGTACTAGAATTCCTCCTTAAAGAGAAAGTGACAGAATAATGAATAATAATATTTTTGAACCTCCGGGAATAACCTTTAAGCTCAGATTCAGATCTATGGGGAGATTTTAGCAAAGAGCTACACAACATTTTTCCACTTTAAAATGAACTAAGTCAGGAGAAAATATTCTTATTGTGTTAAGTGTGAAAGACATTGATGTCTATTACTTTTCATTTATCTCATCCTGCAGACTTTTTCCTTTACTAGCTTATTTTTTATACTCTAGGTATTAATCTGCTGCACTAGCAATGATCCTAATTATCAGTGCCTACTAATATCTTGCATTTATGCACCCTTTTGCCCTGAAGTATGCCAGATTGTTGGGTGGTTTGGATGAATGTGACCCCAATTTTGATTTGATCCTAACAAAGTTAGGTTCATATTAGGCAGATCTCTGAGTGCAGCAGGGCTGCAGGTAGACTCTGAGGGTTCTGCTGGTGACTCCTGGTTCGGGACTGTGCACTTGCTGTGGGCTAAATGAGATGTGAAAGTGTCTCATTGTTTGTGTGTGTTTAACCAGAGGGGAAGGAAAAAGTCTCACAGAGAGTATGGGTGAGAAATCCTTAGCAGGTCGGGTAGGTTTGCACGCCCAGTGTTTATTGTGCCTCACTTATTGAGTCTGAGTGCCAAAAGGCAGCGGTGGGTGAAACTGAAATGGCTGAGAGATTGAGACAAGACTTGTTAAGAATACAGAGATACTTAACCAAAGTAAACAGTCAAATCCCAGGACCTATAAGGCTGATTTTCAAAAGAAAATAATTTTAAAAATAAAGGATTCTCATGTGACTTCTTTTAATTTTAAGTTCTATGAGGACATGACTGCCAAAATCTTATTGTTAAAAAAAAAAATGAGAGAAGATTTTTTTTTGTTTTTTTTGGTGAACTTAGGTGCCTTTCAAAATTATTTCTATAACTGACTATTTATCACAGGTCACCCACCTATAAGCCTCCAGCATTCCTCATAATTCCATTACACTCCCTTTGCATACTCTGAAAGAAAGTAACATCTTTCCATGGTTCTGATCACAAACCCTTCACTTTCTGTGGAACTGTTTAATTATTTTCCATCAGACCTTGCAGATCTATTCACTCTCCGCTGCTTTCCTCTTACAATATTCAGTGTGACTGGGCAAACTGCTTGTAAAAAGCCTGGGATTAGAAATGAGTGGCTGTTGCAGTTTATTGGTCAAATCCAAGCAGAACGACTCTCCAAGGAGTTGGAGGAAACTTACCAGGAATCTGGCTGTATTTCACTTGAGTCCTTTGGGTCCCATTGGTCTCTCACTTTCATTATCCTAAGCACCAATTCATTTCACTTACTCTCACCTTTCCCCACGGCCATATTGCTTACAATACCATGATAAAATGATTTTATTGCTTTGTTTTTGTCTATGAAATTTTATGGGCATAATAAATAAAAATACATTTTTTCTGATGTATTTGCAACAGTAACTATACCCAATTGCATCCAGATATCAAATTCATGCCCATTGTACAACTATTTTATATGAAGAAAAGTCCTAGAAATAAAATAAATAGCTTTAGCATATCACTAATGATTCCATAATAAATACTTCTCCCGTTATAAATCAACCGCATATTACTTTAGTTAGGATAATCAATTTTGCTACTGCAATTATTCATAGCTTGGGAAGCTGTTGATGCTGTTTCTATGTTAAATACAGTGGTGGTCATGCTGAATACTTGAGACAGCGTCCTGCATTTCCAGATATGAGTTTAAACCAGTTGTTTGGCTCAAGTAAAGTAATTTTCATTATCTATTATTATGAGGTTTCTAAATATTGCGTGCTAGCTGTACAAGAGGTTTACAGCTGACATCTCAAGTTCTTGTTTTATCTCCCATATTTTTCATCAGTGAGGAATTGTATTAGTTATCTAAATGTCCATTGTTAGTCCCATATCAGTTATGAAGTTGTAATGCATGCATATTTTACAAATGCATGTTAACCAGAGTTTTTGTGAATTGGAAGGGTTTAGAGGAGAGTGGTTTGCTGCATTCTGATCAGTCAGTGAGAGGCCAGAGTGGCTCACTTTGCTTTTGGTGGGTGCATATTTGCAAATCTGTTTTTTAAACAGTTAAAATAAAAGTCTGATGCCTTTTGGCTCATTTTGTGTATTTCTTACAGATGGCCATTTTTATAATTATTTCTTTTTGTAGGGGGAGAGGGGTTGTTTATTTCTTATATATCCTTTGCAGCCTTCATTTAGGGGCAAGTTGAAATAATTGTTTTATTCTTACTGGAAGGAGTGTGCAGAAAATTGTGTTCATTTCCTCCACCAGGGTAGCAGCAGCAACTGCCTTGTTCACTAGATAATCTCTGAATACCTTTAAATTACTCAAAGCCCTCTCATGTTTAAGATGGAGTTTACAGGTAGATGTAGACTTTTCAGAGGTGAATCATTTTATCTTGAGTTATCAAGTTTGTGGGTAAAAAAATTTTAAAAATACCCGAATGTCCTGCTCTTGCCCTCTCATAATCTTGAGTTTACCTCATTGATTTTTGTTAGTAGATCTGAGGTCTTTGTGTGTTGTTTTTAAGTTGCACAAAGTGTTTCTCTTCCCACACAGGATGTAACTGGAAAACCTGTAAGCAAGTTTATGATGACAAGTTCTATCCAAAGACTTCATACAAGTCAGATTCACAGTGATTTTTGGAATTAAGAAACATAACGAAACAAATGAAAAATATGCAAAAAACAGGTGACGAATTTTAGGGTGGGAGCATACTGGAGGGACTTCTCAGCCAACCTACGCAGTAGCCAAAAGAATCTTTTCCATTTTGCTACAACATATTCTATTGACTTCTCTGTGTTTTAGAAGTCAAAAATTTCTCAAATGATCTAAACTTGTACTAGTCCAGGCAGCAAAGTCATCTCTAGACTGAAGTACAACTGTGCACCATCAAAAATAGGTTGCCCTATGCCGAAACAGAAAAAGAAAACAGATGGCATGCAAAACCAGAGCTGTGTGAAATTTCTGTCCTGTGACAGATTTTGAAGGTGAGGTTTTTCTGTATCACTTTGAGATATAAAGTAAGAATCTAGGAATATCTCTGTCTCTCTCTAAAAAACCCAGAGGCAGCACAGAAAACAAAAAAAGTGAGATAAACTTACATTTTTATCAATTTCTTAGCACTGAAACATTGCATTTCAAAGGTTATATCTTATTTTTAAAGTTTTTATTCTGATTTAAACAGAGAATTTCAAAATGGGAATTCTTTTTATAAGAAAAACCGCTAAAATTTCTGGTTTTAAAATATCAATGCACATTTTTTGATGTTTGGAATAATTTTTTTCAGACCTGAGAGTATTTTGGGTTTGTTTTGTTTTGTTTTGTTGATTTGTTTTATTTGGTTTTGTTTGGTTTTGTTTTGTTTTGCTTTGGAGGATTGTTAAAACTGAATAGGTTGCTGGTACAGATATGGTTTTGTCAAACACATACTTTCTATGACAGAAAAATTAACAAATATATTCACAATCAAGTTCATCCAATGTATGAATGAAACATTTCCTTAAAACAAACCATAATTGTATTCTTTACATCTGAATTTTTAATTTAACAACAATCTCCACTCACTTCCTCATGCAGGTTTAGAGGGCACGATTCTTAATATTCTCTTCAGTCCTACATTTTCTTGTAGGCCTAGTATATGCACTCAGCTGAGTGCTGAAAGTTTGCAACATCCATCTCAGTGATGCTTATTTGGTGCTGTCACTCTCTGTAGCATTTTTTCCTCTCTTTCTATAATATAATGCAGCTTTTAACATGTAATCCTATCTGGTAAAAAGTGCTTACCTCCATAAATCTTGTTACACCCAGTAGAAATTTGCTTTGCTCAGAAGAAACACCAGATGAATCAGATAATCCAAGTATTTTGGCAAACTTGAATACTTGGAGCTTTTGTCCCTATTACCTCTCCATAACTGGTTGTCAGCATTCTTTTCCATGCTCTATTTCTGTATACTGGCAAGATACTAATATGAATAAATTTTAAATCTGGTTCCAGATATACCTGATGTATACTCAGACACTATTTTGAATTATCTACTAGACAAAGATATACGTGTTTTTTTACCTTCTGACCTAACTGAACCCATAAGATTCCCTGCAACTGAACTTTATTTCATTAACATATCTGCCGTGGCTTGACCGTAAATGGGACATCTGGGATGTGTTGTTTTTGCATCCTTAAAAGGCCCACCCTAAAGCAGGCCTCTGCCCCATCCCATGCCTGGTGGTGAGAGCACCTTGGCATGGAAAGGAGATGTCACGAGATAGCAGGACTCCGGGCAGTGCTAATTGTGACAAGAAGTCCGTGGTACAAGGAAGGACTCCGTCTAATCTTCATAAGCTGAAGATTTGATTTTCTAAAGGGTGGTGCCAGACCGAGTGTGGATAATTTTGGGAGATGAATTGTACTGGGATCTGGAGGAGGAGGGGGAAGTGTTTCTGTGTAGTTTTCATTCTCCTTGTGATTTCTTTTTCTTTTTTGTGTGTGTGTGTGTAGTTTAGTATTTGTGCGTAGTTTAGTAATTGTGTGTAGTTTAGTTAATAAACTTTTCTTTATGTTCAAGCAGGAGCCTGCTTTGCCTATCCCTGCTCACATCTCACAGCGGATATCAGGTAGAAGGTATACTCATGGGGGCTCTGGCTTTGCCAGGCCTAAACCATAACAATATCCTATGCTTTAAAAACACAAATTGCTAAAATAAGGAAGTACAGTATTGGCAAGTCTTCCATCTCCTTCAAATAAGTGAGCAAATTAATTTGTTAAAATTTACCTTGAAATGCAATGCTGCCTTGCCTCTGTAAGGTAAGAGAGAATCAGACCTGAGTCCACGTTTCCATAATTTGCAGTCTTCCTTTAACCTGAAGTTTTAAAATATCCATGACAATATTGGTATTATGATTTAGTACCTGCAGTATTATTGACTTGTCT
Organism: Melospiza georgiana; assembly: GCF_028018845.1. Taxonomy (NCBI): domain Eukaryota; kingdom Metazoa; phylum Chordata; class Aves; order Passeriformes; family Passerellidae; genus Melospiza; species Melospiza georgiana. The sequence continues at coordinate 115,054,144 of NC_080432.1, forward strand.
AATAGCAGCAACAAAACACAGCAAATCATCCTAATGACATTGTGGAGAAACCAATTAGTAAATGAGGACAGAATGTTAACCTGCTCTAATGCTTGAGCAGGACACACTTATCAATCCTTATCAGCTGGAGCTCTCTCTAACAACAAGAGCAAATATTTATCTAGATCATGTTGAGTGGTGATTCCAAATAGGGTAGCAAGGTATCTAGCCTATTATTTTCATAACTGATTTAGATTAATCTGATACTAGGTTTGAATTGTTTTGGTTTTTTCAATATCAGCATCATCTTCTTCTCTTTCTAATCGCTGTCAATAAAAAGTATACAGACCATGTTAAGGTACTCAAAAAAACATTGTTCCTGAAGTTAAAAAGAACACTTCTAATAAAAATCCCAGTTGGGAATGTATGCAAACTTCTGCCCACTGTGTTGATAACTAACATAGAAAAAATACAAGCAAACATGCCACTACTGAATTTAGGATGAGAACTAAGAAATGAATGGTCAAAAAGAGTGAATGGTCAAAAATGAGCATGTCAAGACCAGGATCCAATGATTTTGGTATTAAATTTATGAAAGAAGGAACAGGTCCATTTGTTTTAAAAATCAGCTAATGAAGGCATATTGCTTCACCTGATGAGACTTAGCTTTAAGGGCTAATATCACTGGTTTTTTTCTATTTTTTCTTTTTTTTTTTTTTTTTAAGTACAATGAGTCTATGGTTTTACTTAATTTATAAAATATATAAATTGTTGTAGAATTTCTTTAAAAGTAGAAGGAAATGGTGGAAAAAGAAATGAAATGACATCCGGAAATGAACAGGTTTACCTAAAATATCTCAGATAGTGCTCCTTGTGTTCCTTGAATGAATAACTGGATTCAATGATGAAAATCCTAACCAAAGAAAAAAGGAAAAAGAAATCTTGGAAGTGTAAGAAGCAAATTGTCTTATAAGAAAAACAGATGACTAAAATAGAAAAAAAGAGTTGAAGTATCTACATTATGAGCAGTCTGTGCATGAACACATAAATGCAAACACTTTAATAATTACAGCTGTGATTCAATATAGCCATTATCCTTCATTTTGGTCGACACTGAATTATCCTTCTGATTCCCAAAATAGTCAGAAGCCTGACATTATTCATCCCACTGCCCTCTGACAGATTTCATGTAGTCACTGGTACCTACCTCCTTGTGAAATTGCTTTTTGCTGAAGAAGCCTCAGCCTTTGTTAAGCAGATTTCCAAATCCTTTCCAAATTATTTGTGGATTCTGAGAGCAGTAGCTAAATGCTAACTAGAAGAAATAAAGCCTGTGTATTTTTGCAGTAAAAGCTCGTATACTTTTGCAAGTAGTGACTAGATCCAAAACATTCTCAGACAGTGTCTCTCTTCTTTCCCCTTATTAACACAATGGAATCTAGAGTTAAATAAAAGAAGTGAGGAAATACACATAACACAAGTTTTCTGCAAAACATAAATATTTTGGCCATAAATGTTTGCTAACGCTCAGCTGCACGTGTCGGATTTCCTGTAACTGTAAGAGAAGGTGACAAGCAGAAAGATTGTCCTCTTAGAACTCTGATAAAGATGAAATAAACAGACAAAACATGATACCAGCGAGTTCATAAGAAATGTCATGACTTCAGTGAAGAGAAATGAAAAATATCAAGCAGTTCTCCTAAACAGAATTAAAAAATATGTGTGGGGATTACTTAACCAAAATTTAACATAAACCAATTTGTAGGTAAAAAAATACCTTAACATAATAATTCAAATATCCATTGATACATAAGAGTAGTTATAACTTTGTACTGGATATATTTAAATTCTCTGAAGACACAATTGGCTATATATATTTTTATAAATGTGGGTGGTGTCGTGTGCTTTACTACTAACTTCCTACAGGCCTTTTAAAAGTGTACTTGACATTTGTTATGGGGGCAGTGTTCTGAGTCTGAAGAGACTTTTATGTCCACACCTGATGCTAAAAGGAACAGTGACAAGGAGGCTGGTGTTAGTGGATGGCTGGAAAAAAACTTAACTGTGAATTAGTTGTGAAAATCTTCGTCACAGAAATTAGTTTTAAGTGTACTTGAGGAGGACTATGACTATAACATGACATTCTAGGGGAATTTTTGGTAAGGTTCAGTTCAGATGACAGGAACGTGATGCTGAGAATTTTCTGGCAGTAAATTTCTTACTGGCTCCTTCCCGAGATTTAAAGATTCCTCTTGGCAAAGAAAAGCAGGAGAAGTCACTAAAATAGCTGACTTCTAACCAGATGCTAATTATCAAACACATAAGAGATTTTGGACTGTCAGAAAACTGAGAAAGATATAAACATTGTCATAAGGACACCTTATTTAGGAAAAACACTTTTTGTCCTGTCTTGAACTGCTGGATGACATTTCAATGCAAGTCCTTTCTCAGCAATTGCAGAAGAATAGATTATACTGAGATTTTAATTTCAAATTAAACAAGACTGCCCTTCAGAAACTTTTGGATTGCAAAGATATTTTTGTTAGTATGCTGAGATCTCTTTGAAATAGCTTTGCTATTCCTGATTTTCTCACTCTTTGAATAAAAAACAAACCCATATTGTGTATCTGTGTTCTCTCATGGCTTCTTATAATAAATAAGAAACCAGAAAACTTCTGTCACACAAAAAATGCTTGCTTCTTATAGTTAATTACATTCTTAAGTCCCGAATTAGACTTGTGTGCAGTGCCATGTCCAACTGAGCAGCCGCCTTGTTTTTATTTAGGATCTTCAGGTTGCAGTCTTGCATGTATGAAACATTCCTTGCTTTTGGAGAAGGAGTCTTGTGGGGCTGTTTAACTTCCAGAATTTATTTAGAAGAGATCTACCTCCCACCATTCCACTAATACTCTCATCTGCTTCAAATAGGCTAAATAATTTTCAAAGGTGTTAGGAGCTATATTTTTAGTGACAGCTTATGTCTTCTTGGCACATTTCTGGTGCAGCAATGTTGGCAGGCCTCATGTTACAGAATCTCCTGGTCTGTCATGTATTAAATCTGTTCTCTGATTATCCAAGCACTTAAAATACTTGTGAGTGTCAGGTTTGCAAGTAGATGGCTGTTTCTTTCGCTTAGATTTAAATGCCAAGAGAAGCTAAAATATCAGAAAAGGCAGAGGTCTAAAAGGTTCTCATCTGGTTAGACACCCGAGTCGTTAAAGACAGGCACTGGACAAAATTAACAGCTTGCTGATTCTGATTTCAGGTGATGGCAGATGTCTGAAAGATGTATCTAAATAAGTAATAAACTAATATATAGACAGTTTTGATAACAATGATAAGTGCCATGATATTTAAACTGATAGCCAGATGAATCATCAAAAGTGATGGCTTATCCAACAATCACATTCAGCATATAAAAATCCAACCATTTTTTATTTAACTGCTTTTGGATTATCTGATAACCTTACCTACATTGCTTAAATTGTTACAAATAACAATAAAATCTGCCAGCAATAGACAAGTTAAGATTCATTTAATGCAGCACACTTAGGAAAATGAAAGGTGTCCAGTGATAGGAGTGACAGTGAACAGCTTAGAAGACGACTGAGATTTCTTAGCATTGACAAAAGCTCCTTGTGCAGCAGTGCTTTCTGAGGATAAATACACTGGAGTTGTTAAAAGCACCTGACCTCTGCAGTAATGAGGCCGTGCAGGTGACACAGACTAATGGGCATTGCACTCACTGTTTGTTTTGTGGCATCCTAATGATTCTAACATAAAGGGAACTCAAGGAGACCTGAGCTGAGATCTGTTGCTGGCCTGGTAGGCAGCTTTGACAAAAACACTCCATTTTCCTCATTTCTCCCTATATAACCATGAGAAATAACCCCACTTTTCTTTGTACAACATCCTGCAATTATTTTATGATATATGTTATCTGAGGGTATTGTTGATGTTAAAAAAATAATATTTATTTTATTTTTGAAAGAAAGGTGTACTGAAGGTGTAAAAAATTCTTAGTGTGAGCCTATACTTGCATTTAGAAGAAGGAAATACAATTTGTTTAAGCCATATATTCTGGGTTTTTGTATGTTTTTTTTTCTCAAATCTTTATATATTCTTATGGAATTAAAGGAAAAATATGGGAGCCCTCCAGTGGTGAAAATAATATATCTGGATTTCATAATGTAGCTATTTTGCTGTGACTGGTGCCTGTTTGTAAAAGAATTGCTATAGTTTCCTGACATATTGATATCATTTTGCTTAACTGGAATTATGTTATCCATTATTTTCCTGGACTTGCATATAAATGTGTTCCCAGATGACATTTGCAAAACCAGGAAAGTCAGATTTGTCTCAGATTACTTTCTTTTCTATATAGACAGGAAAACCCTCAGGGGCTCTTGGTTTGTTTGTTTATGTCCCACTAGAATTTGCATGGGTTACTCATGTTCTCCCCTTCCACAAGGCTCTCACCTTTAAAGGTGTGTGGATGAAAAGGGATTTTACAATTGCAGTAAGAGAGATGTTTGTCTGGCCTGATCTGCCCGCTCTTTGGCTTCCTGGATTATCAGATTATCACATCAATCCAGTCACCGCTGTCTCTTGGAGCTGCCCCTCCTGTGTGGAGCTGTGGGACATCCTTCTGGAAGGGCCTGGACAGCTGCTCAGCCACTGCCCCGAAACTGAAACCTCAGGGAAGGTTGTTCTGCTTCAGGAAAAGAATGCACATTTTACATCGCTGCGCTCAATTTGCCATAGAAGAAGAGGGTTTATTATTTCTGTGGAAATGTGTCTACTGCACTCCAGGAAGAAAATGGAGATCATAATCTGCTTTTCAAGAAAATGTAGCCAAATCTTTCACTACTTTTGCCTGCAGAGTCCAATGGGACTACAAACCATCCCTAAACATGTTAATACTATCACTACTACTACAAAAAACTGTAATGTGGGGCTCTTGTGCCTTTAATTCCAGTTTGTAAGACTCTTAAAGATTTTAAAGCTAAACACGCCAGCATAACTGTCAATGGCTTCTCCTAGTGAAGTTGCAAATGTGAAGTTAAAAGCAGTTTCCTTGCAAGTGATGAGCATATAAAATATAAATACCTTGAAAGCTAGCAGACTTTGGACAGTCCTTCTACAGCACTGGAAAGAATAGGAAACAGGGAGAGCAAAGTATTAGACATTTATCTTTTTCTAATGAGGATAGCTTTTGATGGAAACACACATGGATAAAGTGCATGGAAATACCAAGAATATTTATTTGAAGCAGTTGGCATCAGAGGTATTCATAGGCAGCCCACAGCCAAAGCTGCACAGCCAGGAGCCCACTGTAGCACTATTACCACTAGTAATCTGCACCACAGCTGTCACAGGTAGATTCAGAAAAGTCACAGGACAGCTCATCCTGATGATACAGATATGTGTGCACACACCCCCACTGTTCTGCACTGTGCTTAGCCAGAGGCATATCTCTGAGTATTGACAGAGGAGGGAGAATTGTGTTTCCTTCTGATTTTGTTTTCTGTTTTATTTCATTTCAAATCTAGTCAGCCACTGAAGTATACAGAACAGCAGAAATAAGATTTTAAGAAGCTGAATCTACTTCACAATCTTAACTTTTGGACTTCAATGCTTTTTGCCATATCTTATACAGCAGCTGCAGAGTCCAGGACTCCCATTCTCATGGAAAAATAAAGGCCTCGTTTAACTGCTGGTGGAGCTGTAGTGTGTGATGTGTGTTTGTTAGTCTAAGACATCTGCTCTTTGTGTCAGCTACTAACTTCAGACACCACGGAGCGTTCCCTGTCCCCCGTCAGGCTGTGCACAGAGGCAGCGGGTTAGAGCTGTACACTACCCTACAACAAAAGAATAAAAGGACAGAGAAAATATCTGTGTGCTGTGGGGACTAAGTGACCAGGAAAGACCCACTTTCAGCCGTGGCTGGGAAGTTGTGTGATGTGATTAGCACGAGGCAGGCTGCTGGCCCTTCACCACTGGCTGCATGTCTGGCTGCCAGGGGCGCTCTGACCTCTGTGGTCTGGCATAAACAGCTCTGAGAGGATGCTGGCTTTAGCTACCAGGCCCACACCATGCACAGTGCACTTGTCATCAGGAGATATCAAAAATATGCAGCGGATCCAGCAGCACAGCCCTGGGGTGTGCACGGCGCTTCCCATGACCGCGTTTACCCGGATCAGCTCCCTGCATTGGTGCGGGCACTGCTGCAGCTCCCTGATGTTCCTCAGGATGCACAGGTCCCGTGCCCCTGCACTTCACCACGCTCCAGGCCCCTCGGAGCACCAACAGCCCCCAGCTGCAGCTGTCACAACAACGAGCCAACATCTAGGACTGTCGCTTAGGAGAAGCAATTTCAATGTCCAATAGTTTTAGTTTTCTTCACTTGCGAGGAAGTATAAGGACAATAATAAAAAAGACCCCTGGAATTTGTGGAAGATGAGTAGCTTTAGGACCTGATATGTTTCCTTTTTTTTTTTTAATTAAAAAAAATAGGAAAAAAATCAGCTGTGTTTTTATGATTAAAAAAATGTTGCAATTTTGAGGTACATTGAGGTTTTATAACCTCAGTATGTCTCCTGAGCAAAATGGAAATTGAATGCAACATTTTGATGAATGTTTACTTAAAATTTACAGACAGTTTCTTGCTTTTAGTTGAGAAAATAAAATTTTCTTTGCTTTGGTTGAGTGTTGAACTTATCACACAGTTTTAACTATCTGGGACTTAGATTTCTCAGCTAGCTGTCTCATGAAACTTGATGGGAAATGAGGAGTGAGTATCAGGTAATACATCTTCAAGATCCGAACTTGCATCAAATAAAGTGCCACCACTAGAGTGACTGTCCCTTTCTACTCACTGCTCATGGACCCCAGATGACTAGGCTAGATTTTGACCGATGTTTAGATGGCAGATTTAGATAATTCCTACCTAACTTTCAAGGTGATAAATCCTATATTTTCACTGATTTTTATTTCCATATTTCTTATTTAATCCTGATTAAAAATTCTGATTAGAACTTTGCTTGGACATGATTTCACCAAAAATGTGATGACTATTTCTTACTGCCAAGTATTGTGTTTGCATTTCAAACGCTGATTTTTGCCTGTAATCATTCAGCATCTTTATAGCACAATCATGTAACACCTTCAGATATTTTAACATGATGAATACTCTGGAAAGATTGATTGCTTTCATTGTACAAGTGAAAATTTCCTTCCATCTGTCTAGGGACCAAGATTACCAGGACACTGTTCTACAAGGAAAAATTATCTGACTATTTTTACTGTCTTAACTCTTTCTATGAGTTAGGTACACTGAGTGAATTTGGTCTTCACTTAATTTTTATTTCAATGATGTATATTGATTTTTCTTCCTCTACACATAAGCTTTTCTAAGTAGAGAATGTAGTTCAATATATTTTACTACTCTGTAAGGAAACAAAGTCACATAGCAACCATAGTGACCTCAAATATGTGAGAAAAGTCTGTAAACAGCCTTCTCCAGAGGCTCAATCCCAGCTTTAAGATAACATGTTCCCCAGTGTACACACAGAAAATCTATTTCCTTGAGATTCTGAAAATAATGGGTTTAACACCATCATGATGCGTTTTCACAAATTACTGGGAAGTAAAGAGCAGGAAAAGATAGTGTATGACATTGGCTACGGTTCTAAAACCTAAAAGCAAGAAAAAAAGATGGAAGAGGGAAATTTTACTCTGTCTTCTATTCAAAAATCTTCAGAATCTGCTGAGATTGGAAAGACCTCAGTATTGGACCCCATATAGTTATTTCTTTTCTTTTTCAGGAAATAAAACAAAACAATTTTTGTCTCATTTTTCTTTTGGTCCATCTTCCTCTGCAAACAAAATTACTTAAATTCAGTGTGAGTTTTGGTATATTTCAAAAGTTGTATATGATGTTCTAACAATTGTTAGGGTTTTTTGACAAACAAACCAACAAAAATCCATTTCAGAGACAAATTCTGACCTTAAAAACAACACTTCTAACTTCTCTCTGATTTGAAAGAAATTTGTCTTAGACTATGATCAGGTTTATGATTCAGAGAATGGTTACAATACCTATTTAGTTTTAATATGTTTCATTTTCCTATATTTTTTACTTCTAAGGAAAAGTTAATCTATGTGCATTCTAATATAAGATACTTGGATGTTCAATATAATTGCACAATTTGCTAACAAGTAATTTTAAAGAACTGTGATGAGAAATTTAAATGCAGGTGATCTGAGGACTTAGGTAATACGACTTTACTTTTCCTCTTTAAATAAAGCTAATCTCTGTTGTTCAGTACTGAGAAGTAGGTTTTGATTCTTGAAAATAAGTAGTTCAATTTCATTGAAGTGTTTACATGCTGAATTATTTCTAGTTAGTTTTGGCTTATCATAAGAACTGAAAATAAATAAAATCACTCTACAGTGGTTTATTGTGCATCACGGCATAGCTGTAATTTAACATGCTATGTAAGCTTATTTGCATAATATAAATTTTAGCCTGGTTTTATAATGAATTGGCTGTGTGAGTGCATTGACCCACAACAGGCTACAACACTAAAGTTCAGTAAAAGTGGTGACATACTACATTTCCTTGTAGCAACTCAGTGGAATTGCAAATGTAATAGCCAAGAGCATGTTTTTCTGAAAGCATCTGGGAGCACCATCAATGGTGCAAATGATCCTTTAAGGACGCTGTTTTTTGTTGGTACTTTATTGTTGACTTTCAAATTAATTCCTTTCCATCAATTTTCTATGTGTTTTTTTTTAGATAGAAAAATTATTAGGACAAGTACTCAAATATTATTTGAGAGAGGTGTGGCATTAGTATTCTTAATACATATATTAGTAGGTCTATTTAATCTCTTCTTCACTACATATGAACAAGTTAATGTGTGTTTGGACCTTTACAACATGACAGAAAACAAGATAGAGTTACCACAGACCACGTGAAACAAGCCTTTAACTCTCTGACAACATTTCCTGACATTTATAGCACAGCTCCTGAGGGCCCTAATGACCATCATGTCAAGCTGAATCTGCTATTAATATACCTCACTAGTAAGGAGTAAGGATTACGGTTTTCATCCTGAGTGTGAAAGGCCCATATTTCATAGAGAGCTTGACTATAGCTGAGTTATTAAAAGGCTCCCCATAAGTAAAGAAACAGTAATTTCTTTTTTTATTCCTGTTCTTTTTTTTTTTTTTTAACAGTTTCTGTCTGCTGAAACTTTCTTCTCTTGAAAGGAAGTGACCTGCATTTGAATTAAAATACAAATCAGATACTCTAGCAAAGCAAAGACTTTCTATTGTTTTATAATGTTTTGTAGACAGCAGAAATTATATCTGAGGGTCATCTTCAGGTCGAACTTCCAACACAGTTAGTAGAACTTCCATATTTATATGATGATATTAAGAAAGAAATTTTTTTGTCATTATTCAAGACCCACTCCTAAAGAGATCAAGACACAGAACACCACTGCCAAAACAAGCAAGAGTTGGATAGAAAGATTTCCCAATGTGAAAGATCAATTTTGGGCATTCATTTTGGTGAATCCAGACCTGGGACACTTCACAGAGTAATTAAGTAGCTTTGACTGGACATTCTCCCTGCTCCTTATCTGCTCTAGCCCTTGCTCAAAGCAGTATCAAGGACTCAGGGCCTTGTCCTCTCCAGCTTTGCAAATCTGGCCTGATCTGCCCTGATCCACTTTCAAGGAACTGAAACATCAGGAAATGAGCCATAGACCTGCTTGCCCTTCATTCCTGGTGCAGATCTTCTGACTCAAAGGTCCAATCACCCAAAATAGATGCATCCCAAAATATGCATTACTTTTACAGGCTTTGCTCAGGCTGTGTTCCTCCCTGTGTTGATATAAAGGCAAGGATTAATAAGAGCCACCATTGTGCCAGGGAGCCTTTACTATCTCTTCAATCAGTGAGCTGAACCTCAGTGTTTCTTGAGCGTGATTCATCTGAGTGTATGGTGGATTTCTAATGCAGGACAGATGAATAGTGCTCCAGGGTGTCTTTTTTTCCTGAATCCATCGCCAATAAAAAAATCCTGGAGAGATTAGCTCAGGTGTAGACATGTACACATCTGAAATTAGGTGATATAAATCCTATCTATGGACTTTTCTTGAACTGATAGTGAAAGAATTGCCTGTCAAATTCAGGCTTATGGGTTATCTTGGATGGGTTGTGCATTACAGGTTATAGGTGAACTCAATGTCCTTTCTAAAGGGAATTATAGCTTTCCTGAATTGACATTACACCAGTAAATCCTTTTCTTCTTTTTGTTTTTTTTTTCCATTTCTGTGTAAAACTTTTTAAGAAACAAGTGCTTCTATTAATTCATTTTTTCTGTATGGATCATTGAAGAGACCTAGCATGTGAGTGGAATTATTTTCACAATACTGAGTATGTAATATGTCAGTTATTCACGGTCTGTTGACAGAATAAATTTAAACAAATGAATTTGCCTCTTGTATCTTTTCCTGTTTTCACTGCAGACTGCACAAAAGAGAACTGAAATAGATGAGAAAAGAATCTTTTCAGCAATACATGGTAGTCAGGAAATATAACCCTTTTGTATACAGAATGACAAGAGTGATAATGTTTTAAAAGCAGGAGACTAGTAATGGTAAGTCAATCTATAATTTTTTTCCCCAAACAAAAACAGAGGCTTAGGTCAGTTAATGTCTGGATGAAGAATGCAATAAATGCTCACATCAAATGTATAAATAACCAAGAATTTCAGCTAAAATCAAACAGGGCATTTAAAGCTTTTGTGAGTGGCTACTAAGAGTAAATGAAATAAAGGTTATTAATAAAGGTTATAAGAAACTCACAAGAAGGAAATGAAGAATCTAAGGAGACTGTTTACTTCAAAGGAACAGATCATGAAATTTCATGTGCAGTGGCAGATTGTGCTACCTGATGTAGCACATGCATGTACCCACTGCCCTTCATGAGAAAGCTGTGCAGTTTGCATCATCATGTGGGTACTGCAGCTCCTGGGAAACGCTTCATTCTTTAAAAGAATTCCTCTCTTTATGGCAGACTGCACCATTAGCTCTTTTGACATGTATTCCAAGTTTACAGGACGGGAGTTAATGTTTGTCTGAAAAGCTACATGAATCACATTGAGGCTTTTAACATTTTAGTTCTATAACTGTGTGATTGCCACACTGATTATTATATTGCCTTTTACCTAGAAGGAAAAATATTACATTTACAGCACACTTTTCGTTATATAAATCACATTTTTGTCCAAGTTTAGATATTATGAGAGTTAAGAGCTTACTTTTCCCATGAAGTGCATTTAGAGTGGCAAATCTGTCAATCATCCTTCCTGATTTTAACTGATTGCTTCTCAAAAATTACTTCTGGTTGTCTGGTGGTCTACTAATAACATGCTCAACCACATCATTAGTTTGAATTAAATTGAAGTGTGGGGAGTTTTCTTGCTTTTGGTTTGTTTTGCTTGTAAGTATTCAGTATCTTGTGTCACACTTCTCATACACAGAGCAATTCTTGTACCGACCTTGGAAAGCAGAACCTAACTTTAAGTGGTTTAAATTGTTGTTAGCATTTGTCAGTTTAGGTGCTATGAGATCAAAACCTGAAGAGATTCATTACCTGTAAGTAATGAATCTCTCAGGATCTTCACATCTCTATTTACTTCATAGTTAAAACCCGTGATTGGTGGCAGATTTGTCAGCTCGTCATTTTGTGGTATTGGAGATTCCATGTGGCTGGCTGACTGGTAATTTTCCCTCTCACTTGTTAGAAGGTACAAGACAGCAGAAGCCTAAAGCCTAAAAAGAGATAATTTTCTTACCTAAGTTGGTAGCAAAAATTATGTAAAGGAAAACAGCCTCAAGTTTTTTTGTTTGTTTGTTTGTTTTAATGCTTTAATCTATTTATAAACTGTTGACTACCTAGCAATACTGAAACTGAATTCTGGAACTAGCATCTGAACATAGAAGTGCAACTACTCTGTGAACACAGAATTCCTATTGCCTTTAAAGCTTCACAGAGGTGAAATTATTTCATTTTAACTTCCACACTGTCTCATGCTGTGATGTTTTCCTTCTTCCTTATGGGCAGGTCATTCTACATATTTCCCACAGAATTCCCACAGAGGACCTTTGACATGTTCATCAAGTTGCAAAAATATTTTGATGAGCCAGTCTACAAAAATGGAACAACATACTAAGACCTTACTGGGTAAAAGATGAAAGAAACAAGAAAGGCAAGTTGATTACCTTTGTAAGACTGTCCTTTCAATTTCCAAACTCTGTCTTTCAACAGCGCCCTGATGCTCACATAAAACATCTTTGAAAAGCTTTTTCTAAAGCAAAAGTTGTTATTCTAATGTGTGACACATGAGACCCCATAATAACATGTGGGGTACCAGTGCATGTTTCTTCAGGGTGATTGGGTGGCTTAGAAGCAGCACATCAGAGACCTTGCATCTACAGAAAGATGAAAAAACAACTTTAATGTCAGAAAGAGTGTGACACAAGCATGCCACAGTATTCAGCTTCAAGGAATTCAAGAACAACCAAGTTTACTATGAAAAGGTACCCTAGAAATACAGTCTTGAAGATTGAAAGATTATATTGTAATGAGAAATATATAAATTTTTCAATACTGAGATGCAGAAAACTTGCAAAAAGTGAGATTTAAACCCAAATGAGTATTGTAAGAAAATACCAATGGCAGGCTATTAACATGTACACTTTATGGAGCTACTAACCCTGTAAGATTTTAAAAGATGCTTTACCTATTTATATACATGTATATGTATACACACATGAATATATATGAAACATATGTCTACTTTCTGTCTGCTTGAATCATATCCTTGTCCTGGTATAAATCTATTGAAAACTCTGTTCTCATAGCAGCAGCTCTCTCTCTATTGTTTTAGACATCACCAGGTATGATCTATTAGTCTGAACTTTGGAACAACAATCCGATTTTTAATAATCTTTGACAAAAATGTTATGTTTTCCTTAATCAATATCCTTCCACAAAGGGTGTGTTAGTATATGGATTAAGGTAAGGATATGGACCTGTTGGAAGGAGTCGAGGTTGAGGATTTTGAGGATGATCAGAGGGCTGAAGCACCTCTCATATGAAGAATGACAGGGAGAGTTGGAATTGTTCATCCTGGAGAAGAAGAAGCTACAAACAAACACTATAGAAGTCTTCTGGCACTTAGGGAAGCCTGCAGAAAATCCAGAGAGGGACTTTTAGCAAAGACATGTAGTGACAGAATTAGTGAGAATGGCTTTGAACTGAAAGATGATACTTTTAGGTTAGATATTGAGAAGAAATTCATTATTAGGAGGATGGTGAGACACTGGAATTGGTTGCCCAGAGGAGTTGTGAAGGAACCATCCCTGGATGTGCCCAAGGCCAGGCTGGATGGGACTTTGAGCACCCTGGTCTAGTCCAAGGTTGGGGTTCAGAATTAGATGATCTTTAGGGTCCTTGCCAACTCATACAGATATAGGTAGAGCCTTACAAAGGGAAGGTCTTGTAAAACCATGGCTCAGGCCAGAAAAGGACTATGGGCAAGTGACTCAGCTGAATTAGAGGTAGAAAATGAGTTCTGTAACCATTGTGAGTTCACATCGTGGTGTGTGGTGGTTGGTTGCATTATGCTTGTTGTGATTTAAAACTGTATAGCTGATACCCAGCTTATTGCTTGGAAAGGCCAAGGTTTTGGAATGAAGTGTCTCTCCTTTGCACCTGCCTCGGGACTCTGTGTCACTTTGGACCCTCACCTCGCACCAAACCATCCTATCATTCTGTGATGTACTGTTGTTAGCTATAATTGTTGACCTCTCAATCTTGTTATTGCTCATTTGGCTTCAGTAAACCACTGTTAGGCCTCCCTGTTTGCTGTTTACCCTGTGGCTTTAGGTAAAATTATCTTTAATTATTGCTAGGAGACAGTTCAAAATCTAGACATCTTGAAAAGTGTAACTTTAGAAAGAGGAAAGAACTAATTATTCTAAGATAAAAATGTCAATATTTGCTTTTTTTTTTTTTTTCTTTCATTTACTCAATTTGTAAGTTCATCTCTTCTACCAGACACAGGATAAAATGAGAGAATTCTTTTATTGACTGTTTATTCAGGAAAGAAATAAAGTTTAGTCACAAAGAAATCTACGTTTAAGAATGAGAAAAGTCATAAAAATAATAAAATAAAAATTGTGTAGTTATTGGGGTTCAATGATCATCGAGTCGATCCATCAACAGAATACCATCATCCTCCCTTAACCAAAAAGTCCTATCATTTCTGCTCACTTTGTGGAAGAAAGTTTTGTGCCTTTGCATAGATTTTCATATCTGTTGTTTAAGTCAGGGTTTCTAAGGTTTTTCTTAAAGTTGATAAGACTGTATTCATGCTGATTCCATCAAGTTTATTTTGTTTTAGTCGGGAGCTTTCCTTTCTCATGATATCTGATGCTCCAGTCAGTGCCTTGATTTGGAGAATCCTATACCATTATTTATTCTTAATCTTTGCCTGATTTGTATAATATAAGAAATGTGATGGAATGAGACTACAAAAATATGCTACTGTCACAGTAGTTTTAACCATTATGAGTTATCATAACAACACTGAATAAATAATTAGGCTTTTGAAGAATATGTCATTAAGAAATCATCAGAGACAATTTCTAATAGAATATTATTTTCACTTTATTGCACTTGGATTGATTAATTTTTTTTAATTTCTGCAAATATAATCTATGTTAGTCATGACATTTAGTTCGTATCAATTTCCTGAGGTCACTGACAGATGGTAAGAAGTATAAAGGAGGAAAATTTTAATTTTTAAATATTTTTCTGTCATTAGGTTTAAAATTTGCCTACTGTTTTAACTGTCTGACAAGACATATTTCTATGCATTGTTTCGTTCCTTTGTGTTGTCAAAATGACTTCTCACTGGTGAAAAAGGTTGCCTACAAGTTACAACTTGCCCACAAATGCTCAGATTCTTTTGAGAACTGAGGCGCCTATATCCTTCCTGGTGCTCTGAAGAAATTTCCATTTAGATAGATGCACACTGAAATCAGCCTAACTTGGCTAAGATAGGCATGATCCAGAACAGCAGTAGTGCAAAACTTCTGTATCGTGGAGTAAGAAATTGAGGGCTCACTCAAAAAGCTGGGATCTCAGTATGCTAAACACTCTTTGAGCCTAGGGAATCAACATTTTCCTCCCATCAAAAAATGCCCATTAGAAATGGACAGACCAAATACAGAGCTGGAAGAACTCTGTTTCCTCTGTTTAGGAACTTCTATTTAGGTTCCTAAATTCTCAGTCAAAGATGTAGATATCAGGACCTTCCTGAATAACATGGCTTGTCTTCTGGAGAATCTTCAGAATTATTTCAGCAGTATCAGAAAATCTAGTTTAAAAATGTTCAGTGTCTACTTAAATTGCCTAAACCCAAAATAGAAAATAAGTTGTTAGATACGGTGATATACCCCATTCTAATATTGTTGTCTAAGGCAAATGAGTAAATAATTTCTAGCAGAGGCATTTGTGTCTTTATTTACTGTGAAGATCTGAATTTAAGTTGAGTGAATTGGGTGTTCTTAGGTCAGGCCCCTCAAATTTCAGCCAGATACTATGAAATTAGGCTACTCAGAAGACAAGGTACTGTCATACTTAATTTCTGTGTCATGCTGACCACCTAAATATTTCATCCAAACTCCAGTGACACTGAGGCACAAAAATGTGAAAGAATAACTTGTGGTGATATGGGGGAGTATCTTTGCACTAGCACTACTTGCTCCCTGTGTGTTAAAATTGCATATTTCAGCACAGTGGACTATTTCCTTTGTGAAAGGCAGATGAGGTCTTATCTGTTTTTTGGGCACGTCCAGAATTTTACAGACCTGATTTCTATGTCTCAGCCACCGGACAAAGGGTGGTGTAATTCTCAAGTCTTACTAGACTTTCTGACTGGAGGCAACAGGCTGATGGGGTCAGAATTTTTGGTTAATATTTGAATGACACGCAAGAGTCACCCTTGAATGAGAATCTCTACTCACTTATCAAATTCAGCAGACACTCTCATGTCAAGGAATTCTGGCAGTGCTTATGCGTCTTACATAAAGGAGAACAATATGCACAAACACTCCTCAAGTTAACTCTCATTTGAAGTGTGAAAATTCAATTATTTAGATAAAATTCACTGCTTAGAAGCTATTTGTGGCTATGTTTCATGGTAGCTGACCTGACATGAAAGAGTTTTGTAAATCATTCTCCATGAAGAATAAATATTTATAATATAAAACAATTTTAATTAATCTTAACTTTGCTTTATAATAAATTTGCCCTTATTTAATGTATGACTTCTTTATTCTCCTCTTTTTCATAAATTAAAACTTTTAGGAGGGAAAAGGACTTTTGAGCCTTGCTGGCTCATTCATACATAGAAGAGAACTGACTGTCTTTTTTTCCTTTTGTTTCACTTCACGCAATTTTTGTTGTGCCACCTGGGTATCCAGAAAAAGTTCAGTCTTCAAGAGTGACAAATTCTTAAGTGAAAAGTTGTTACAATTAAATAAATGGATGATATAGAGCATGAAGTAATCAACAGTTTCTTTAAATTTTTTGAGGATTGTTTCCCATCATAAGTACAATTTTCTATTTTTACTATCATGGATTTTGTGAAATATTGTATCCTATTTTTTTCCCTGTCCATCTCTGATTTTATCCAGAGCACAAAAAGCAATTGCAAGGCTAAAATAGATAGTTGACATTTTCCTTGTCACTGAATATGTATGAATTCTGATTTATTATTATGACATTTAAGCTTAAAAACATTCATAAATGCATAAAAATACTGGAGCATAATGAAGAAGAGTCTGTGATTATTTTTACAGGATTTAAAAATATAATGTTAAAATGTGTTTAAAATGTAATATTTTGCTTGCTTTCTATGTAATTGAATAATAATGGAATCTGATAGATTTTAAAAACTATTTTTAGAAGGATTTTTATTATAATACCTTCTATATTTTCTTCTTTATTATAATACTTTAGGTTCTAATTTTCATCAACAAAGTAGAATTCTTTGATCTAAGGAAATTTCTAAAAAGCTGTGAAAAATATTTTGATAAAAAATAAAATTGACCAGGGACTTTTTGAGAAATGCATATTTAATTTTTTCTTTTGCAAGAGGCATTACATTTTAGTGATTTCCCCTATAATATGCATATTGATTAGAGAGGTATTGCTCTTCATCCTGATTAGTATTTCTCTAATCTGGTGAAGCAGGAAATGAATAATAAGAATCTAATAAAATTATGGAAAGTCAGTTTATATAGAGCATGCCAAATGACAGAAATTATCCTTTGCAATGTAGTGAATACCTCATTAGTAACTCCTCAGAAGATTATAGATCTCTTTCCTCATGTTTGGCTGCTGGCCTTTTAAGAGTCCAGAAATTCCATTTCTAATTATTCCTTATCACCTATCATCTGGCACTCCAAGTCCTGCCTTCCTTTTCAGTATAAAGAAAAGTCTTTTAGGAAAATTTTTCTGACAGTCTATACTTAAGAACAGCAATTTTCTTCTTCCTTTGTCTTTTTAATATTTGACAGAAAAACTTTGCCACTTTCTCTTCTGCTGTATTCAGGTGTCAGAGTTAGGTTTGAATGATCTTTCTACTGGGATTTATTGAAATAAGTAAATCTTTCTACTTATCCTTTCCTGGATCTTTGATGGGTTTTTCTTTCTGTCTCCATTTTATCTCTCATAATTTTTACTTTTCCACAATATGTGCCTTGTTATCTCCTCATGACTCTTTCCCTATGAGGACCCCAAAAATGTCACATGGCAAGGTTTTTCTAAACCACTGAACCAGGAGGGCTCTAGCACAATTAATAAAATGTAAATCCAGCAATATTGTGAAATTCAAGGGTTTTCACACAAACATGTAGGTAATAAATAGACAATAAAGTTATAGTATATGCATAAGAATATTACCTGTTCATCAGAAAAGAAGAACAAAGAATATTATAATATTTGGAGAATATAGAGAGAGGCTGACTCTAAATGGAAAAGATCAGGTTGTGGAACTTAAGCTAGAAATACATAAGTCCCACAGGGCCTGGTGACAAGCAATTTGGGGTGCTGGAGGAGCTGGCTGATGCCTTTGTGAGGCCACTGTCATTTTATCTCTGACAGTTCCTGATTATCCAAGGAGGCTCCTGAAAACTGGAAGAGACCAAAGGTTATTCGCATCTTCAGGAAGGGCAAGAAGGAAAATAAGAGGAATCACATCTCAATCCCTCTGTAGGAAATTGAGTAACTAATCCTTGGAAATATTTTCAAGCACACAAATGACAAGAAGGTAATCTGGAGTTGTTGGATGTATAAAGAGGAAATCACGTTTGGCCAACCTTATAACCTCATGTAATGATGTGACTGGAAAGAAGAGAGAATAGAATGTTGTTTCTCTTGGCTTTAATAGTTTTTAATTCTTTCTCTCACAACATCTTGATAGAAAAAATGATAAATTATAGATTAGATAATTGGGAAAAGTGCTTGAACAAGTGGGCCCAGAGGATTTTGATCAGCAATGTAAAATCTACCTAGGGACAGATCACAAGTGGGCCAACACCACTTAATGATCCTTCGCCTCTACTCAGAAGGGGTGAGACACATCTGGAGTGCTGGGTTCTGACCCTCATATAGAAACTGATATAGTGCAATTAACGTTTCCATTAAAAAAAATAAAATCACAATTTCACAGGATTTTCACCACCACTAGATACCTTACAACTTTTTTTCCTACATTTTTCTAAGTGTTTTTTTTATTTCAGTTGTTATCACTTTACTTCACTAAGCTATAAAGTCCCATTTGCTCTTGAAATTTATACTCTTCAGCTATGTATAGATTTTCAGTACATTAAATTCCTGTAGTTATTGAGTGAAGCTACAATATAAAATATTTTTAATGGCCTCTATTTTGTACCAGCACATTGTTCCTTCACTAGAAGTATTTAAATATCTAAGTACTTGATTACACCCATATATCAGGTGTGTACTGAGCTAAATGCTTCAACTGTTTAATCAAATAACTTACAGGTAAATATTCTACTTGCAGTATTACAGACAGAAGTATGAAAAGTCCACTGAGCTGTTGAATGTTATCCCATACATCTGGCAATATCAATAAAGAACTCTTAAAAAAATTCTTTTGTATACGGTCAAGTGATAAGTAACAGCTGGTGAAAAGAACCAGCCCATTTGTTTTCCTGTTTTGACATTTAAAGTATGTCAAGTGTGGATAAAACATATAATACCATGACTGAACTATTTGCAGTGGAAGTCTCAGAAGTGCAGTATTCTAATTTTTTTTTTTCTAAAGTTAGGTTCTATTTGTTATCTTTCTCTCTTTTTCTCCATTCACAAATAATCATGTTTACTTTGGACTACACTGGTGTAAATGCAAACCAAGTTTAAAAGTCAGCTTTAATCATGAGTTGTGGCTTTGAGAGAAAGCTACCAAAGTGGGATGGTGGGAAAGGAACTGTGGTACAGTTAAGCTTCAGACAGTGAGCACTGGAGAAGCTGCTCGACTTACACCCAGCTCTAAACACTTGTTATTCACTGCAGTTTGACATCTAGACACATTTGTAGTCAGGTTTTTGATCGATTAAGTCAAAATTCTGATTAACATCTTTACATTGAGGCCTGAAGCAGAGTGGGCCATCCCTTTCTGCTTACCATCTTTGAAGGCTGCAGTCTGCAGCAGAACTCTGAGTTGTAACTTGGAAACAAATCCAGAAGAACTTAAACCTTAATATATGGCAAACACATGTGGGAATTCTTCACCAAGAAGGGTCTGCCCACCCAATGCACCAGATAAACCTTATCCTTCCTGAGCTCACAGAGCCCTGAATCCTGACTCAGAATGCTTAACTTTTCAAAACTGTCAAAACTGCCATTTTTTTTTCATCCATATGATTTTTGCAACCATGGAATGAAATCTCTGAAGTAGTTGTTCTGTACCTCTTTCACCTTAAAGGAACGTACTTGTCAAGGACACCTTGCCAAGATGTAAACCTCCTGGCACTCTGAGCAGGTATGATTTTCTGAATTTGGTGTCTCTGAAGTCAGCAATGGGAGTTCTGAGTGCAGGAAGAGGTGTCTGAGAACACGTGTCCTCAAATGGAATAGCGTAGGAAGAGGGAGCTTAGGACTGCCTTGCTCTCCAGGGCTGCCTCCCTTTCCTCAGTCCTCTCAGCACAAGGTGAGATGTGTTTGGGTTCCACAAGAAAAGGCTGGAGGTGTCCCTCTCTCAGGCATATCCCTGTGACTACAATCCAGCACTTGTTTCCCCGCTGTTTTCCCAGAATAATGAATTTTACATTCCTGGCTAGGCAGCAGCTCAGTCTCAGGAGGAGGAGCAGTAAGTGCCTCACTCTGATTATTCATGGCACAGTGGTTGGGTCACTCTCCAGAGTGACAGCAGAGATGGATTCAGTCCCCTGTAAGACAATCAGGGCTGGGAATGCAAACCTCTCATTTGCTTAGTGAACACTCAAACCACTAGACTATTAAGCATAAGACAGTGTCACCTTTACCAGATATCTTTCTCAGAAGAGGACTAAAACACTCTGGGTCCTGAGTGGATGGAAGCACCTAACATTTTCTATTAATTTTCTGCACTCTCAGTGGAAAGATAGACACTTAAAATAGGAGTGGATTTCCCTCTGCTTATCTTCAGAGGCACTCTCTCCACTGTGGCAGGCAAACTCCAGCCTCCTTCTAGGACCAAACCGCATTCTGTGCATAATGTCTAAATTAAGCACCTAAACGAAGTGCGCAGGATTATAAGCAGGAAAATTAAATCTCTTCAGACATGCCTGCTATGCAAGAAGAGTGACATTTGAACTTTTTTTTGGTCAGAAAAAACTCTGGGGAGTCCTGAGCTGAGACATGCAAGTACAGCAGCATCACTTTTGACCCTGAGCAATTCTGAGTTGTCCAAACCTTCTTGCTAGCCCAGGCATTCCCTGTGCCATGCTCCTTTGTGCGAGGGACCTGAGGACAGCGTTGGGTACCAGGAGTTAAGCATCTAAATCTACCCCTCGTGTATGCTAGAAGTAATGAGTTATTCAGAGGCAAAGGGCAGGCAGAGCCCCTGTCCACTTAATGAATATTTGGGGTACAAATGACCTCTGAAAATCAGGCCATTTATTTGAGCACCTAAAAATAGATTCGGATGTTTAATTTTACATATTCAGGTTGAAAAATTTTGGCTAGAGAGTAAATTAATTGCCTAAGGTCACACAGCAAGTCAATGTATAATGAGAAAGTAATAATGAGTGAAGAAAAAAGGTATTTTTAATCTCTATGGATTTATTGAATCCCAAAACTCTTTTATTAAAAGTGTTCTTAAACATATCTCTGCATTTTTTTAAATTGTGGTTTAGCACTATCATTTAAAATGCATTTCCTTTAAATGAAAACATTCTTTTTCTCCGGGTTTAACCCCAATTGGTGGTATCTTCTTATTGCTATGAAAACAAAAGGTTCAGTCAGATCTTCAACAGCAGATATTTTGTTGCATAGGTACTTAATGAATGGGATATTTGATTACAAAGGGATAAGTAACCTCTCTGTAGCCTGCAATTAACATTTAACTTGATATGGTCAATAAGCCAAACGAAGGGAGAGTAAACTGAACAAAGAGGATTTTTCTCTCATTAGGGGTTCATCACACACACATATGCTCGTGAAGCATACTGTTGTGATTGGTGATTTTGTTTGCACATTCCTATAAAGCTAAGCTTTCATCTTGGTCAAAAAGAAATAAAAGAAATAAAAGAACCCACTCTCTGGAGAAAAACAATATTTTAATCCATTCAGATTTCAAGTGTGTGAAGATAATTTATAACAGTCAAGTACATTATTAGGCAATAATGATATCTCAGGAAGTTAGTCGCTCAGTTCTTACAAAAATCCTGTGAGACTGGAGTGCCTAATTCCCTCACAGGCTTTCTAGTTTTAATGAGTTCTTGCTTACACACAGACACAGCAAATGGTATCTGTTATATCCTTTTCATGCAAATATAAAGGAAACCCTAAGTCATATAGTCTTATTAAAATATATATAAAATATCTGTTTTAAGCAGTCATGCAGTTCAAAGTCGGCTTCACTGTGCCTTTTTCATGGTGCACAGAATTTCTCAAGGCTGTTTATCATAAACATTGCAATAAAATGAGAATTGTCTCCACGTTAAGGTTTGAGGCTTGGGAAATACATGCTGAATTTCTTTTACTGCTGCCAGATTCCTGAACTACCTTGGCCATATCATTTATATCACAGCACTAAAGACCAAACACTTTCCTCAGCTGAAAGAGAAATTTGAGTTTGCAAGATTAGCTTTTTCTTGGTTTTGAGGCTGATTATTCCTGCTGCGAGCACAATTCTAAGAGAAAATTAAAACAGACGAAAGCCAAAACTGCTAATTACATGAAATCCTAGATGACAGTATCAGGAAAATGAATAATAATATATGTCATTATTCTGTTATGAAGAATTCTGTAAATATACGTTTTCCTGCTTCTTTTCTCCATATTTGTTTTTTTTTCTTTCTTTTTTTTAACTCTTTCCAAAATTTCCTATTCTTTTTTACAGAAGTCCCCAGGATGGATGTTTCCCCAGGATACGATAGGAATCACACCATGGTAAGGGATCTATTTTATATACTGGACCTTTCATGCAAGAGATATAAAAAAATCTATACCATCGATTCTTTACACATTCAAATGTTATAAATATAGAAGGGAAAGTACAAAACTTCCACTTTTTATTATTTTTAAAGTTCACCATCACTGGACTTTTCATTGAGGCCACGATTCTGAAGATAGGATGCAACACTTGGCCAAGACTCACAATCAGCAAATGATCATAATGATCAAATGATCACGACAATTTTTCATTCTGTCATGACCGTGTGCTGGCTCTTTTAGAGAAGATCTCAGCAGCTCAGAGGAAAATTGAGGGTTCCTTTCTTTCTACAGTGAGCTGAATTTTCTCATTGCTGCTGTTATGTGTGTATGTATGTTCAACACTGTTTTTACTGTGCTTTAGTCTGGAAACATATCTTGTGTCAGAGCTTCTGAAAATGAACGTGTGCCCAAATTACACATCACCTCTCTGCTGCTCTCTGTTATGAGCCATACTTGTCCTGGACACCATTCCAAGATAAAAGTGTTTGCTTAAGCCACATCAGCCTGTTTGTTTAAATGAAACCAAGAGTGCTGTTTAACAAAATGGATTTCTGCTATAGATAGTGGACATGGCCTAAAATGGAAATCTGCTGCCTCTTCTTAAAGAAGTAAAGGAGCTGGGTAATAGAGCTCAGTTTGTGGATTGCTGCTTCATTTCTTTGGATCTGCTGAAGGTATCCTGTGGTTTCTGAATTTAAGAAATATTTGACATCTAATGATTCAGCCAGAGTGAGTGTGAGGTCTAAACCACTACCTTCATGGTTATGAACATTATTGCTTATTCCCAGCTTTAAATGTGGTTTCATTCACTGAAAGGAACACAGAAATCCTTCTTTTCTCTATTCCCATCTTCTATTTCTATTCATGCTTAAGTATTAAAATAGTTTTAAGCCTCCTCTTTTGTGACTCCTCCTAAACTTTTTCTTGTGTCTGTTAGGGGAGGACTAAGCATAAGAACACACACAAATCTTTAAAGAGAAAAGCTCCAATTGTGGAACTTGCTGCTAATACTGTCTTCACTCCTTCTACCTGAAAAGGAGATCTATCAGGTGATCTAAGGGCTCCTCTGGCTTTATCTGTAGCAGTGAACTGGTCTGGGTTGGATTGTGTTTGCAGCAGAAGTTATCGTGTCCATTGGGAAGAGACAGACATGAAAACCAATTCATTTTATGCAAAAGTTAGCCAGGAAAATTCCACAGGATGGATTTTTCTGTGTTCTTAAAACTGATCTAAGACCAAAAGGAAATAGATTTATTATTTATTTATAGTAGTAGTTAATGTTAAGAGAATGTGTAATTGTAAAATATTAAAATATAATTTTAATACTATATTTTGGTACTTTAATTCTAACAAAATATAAGCACATATCTACAAGAAACTATCAGAGTGCAAACCGATTTTTTGCTCATTTTCAGTAAGATATTTTATTCTATTTTTATTGTCCTTTTATTTTTTAAATTTTGTGCTGCATAGCAAACAAAGGAATGAAAAAGTTTGGGTTTTTTCCTACTTTTTAACACTGCAACCTAAATCTGGACTATGAAAGTGAAGATAAAAAGCTTTTTTTTTTTTTTTTTCATACCCCATCCCCAACGATAAATATTCTGAAGGGCAAAAGCAGTCTTAGATTACAGTATTGGCTTTCCTTTGCTTTATGAAATCTACTTTGGCCTTCTAGTGCAAGTCTGTGCCTTCAATGGGGCTCCACAGATGTATGTATCTATGAGCATAATTTGTACACTCAAGCTGAAGAGTGAACCTGCCACAGGAATTTAATGCTGTGGATTGATGAGCAAGAAAAAAAAAGTCCCTTTCTTGGAGCTCTCCCCTTCTGTAGGACTGTCACCAGCAAAAAGTAAAAGCTAGTCTATGTCAGTGAAAGGATATTATACTGAATACAACCAGGAAAAGCCAGTATGCTGAATATAATAGGGGCATTTTTAGTTGGAAACATTAGAGTTGCAGTTTAGGCTTTCAATTCCGTGTGGGTCAATAGCAGTAATTAATTCTATTCCATTACATTCTTATACTGGTTTGCTCACCATAATACCTGAGTGCATAATATTTGTGTTGCATGGTGGAATTGTGCTGGTGTGTTTTATTTCACAGCTTTAGATTACTGCATGCAGTGAACAATGTATTTTTCCCTTTTTAAAACCACATTATTTTTAAAGGAATGTGCAGACACATTGAGCCAAAGCGCAATTTCAATTCGATAATATAAAGTGAAGAAGCAACTTTACAGTCAGTGAGGACATAAGGGAGACTTCTAACGGCCCTCAGTTTCTGTGAGGGTTCACAGTTTCAAGCCAGCTTTCAAAAAATCTTTCCTTCTCCTTCAGATGCATTTCACCGTCCGTGGGTGTGTGCAGGAAAGGCGCAGCTCTCGGCCGTTGTCTCCACAGCAGAGTTTAGTTAATCCTGCAGTTTAGTTAATCCTGCAGTTTAGTTAATCCTGCAGCCAGAGTGGGTCCAGGTCACTGAGTGCCCGACAGGGTCTGTGGCACTGGCCGTGAGTGAGGCCTGAGGCAGCTTTGGGCAGGGGGGCAATCAGGGCCAAAATCCAGCAAATGGAGGGTGCCCACATTCACTGTCAGCAACACAGACCTTACCCACTTCTTGCTGCTTTGCCTGAAAGACAAAAAAACCTGATTTCACCACATTTCAAACCCCATCTCACCACAGGTTTTCAGTCTAATTCTACTGGGCAAAAGCCAAAGGCCTTAGTGCAAAATAAACGACGGCTTCACTGATAAAATTACAAATGAGAAAGTTACCCCTCTCTACACCCTGAAGCTCCTTTTTCCTCTTCTGTATCTCCTCTTTTCCTTTCCAATCAACAGCAGCACCAAAGGCTAGCAGCACTCTGTGGTTTGCAAAGATTGCTGCAAACTGGCTGCCTCTCCAGCAGAGACAAGTGTGCTGCAAGCATGCCTGGGTGGCTGGCACATGCTCCAGAATTTGCCCTGTTCACATCATGGGGTTGAACAGGCTCTGCTGTGGCCAAGGTGAAGGGGGAACTGAACAGAGATAAAACATTTCAATTTACATAAGACTTTTTACTATTGGGTCCTGACAACATATTGAAAACCTTAACTGCCATGTGATTTTGAGATTAATTAAAAACTTCTAGTCTACACAGGATGTCAATAACTCAAAATGTTTAATGTTTGCTCTTCATTTAGGGCATTGTCAGTTTCCCCATTACAATACGGTGCACAATAATTTCTTTAAATATTGCTTTTCTTAGTGGCATGTTAGGGCAATTACTTACTGTGATTTAAGGTTTGAAATCTGTAGAAAAGGATTGAGTTGCATATAAATATTTTAAACTATACAGGTAAAAGTAAAAGAACTAGTAAGTATTATATAAGTAAAGAACAAGTCTGAAGGAAGAAGATTTAAAGAATATGTAGGAGAGAAAGAATGGCTGGAATGAAATGGAATTCAGGCTAATTTATAATAATTGTCATACTTTTAAAGACTGAAAATTATGAAATGGAAGGACTTTATCGCTATTAGAGATTGCTAGAAAGAGAATTATGCCATTCCCTCCCTTCATAATCTTATTTTGTGGTCTCATCTACTTTATTATATATAAAAATTATGGAAAATTATGGATGATATATATGTGTTACTGCAACAAATATATATAAACTCAACACTGAGAGGATTAAAAAAAATCAACACAAACCCAAATCCCGTACCAAAGAAAAACACAAAATTTAATGCAGAGTTTAAATGGCCTCTGTTTCATCTATTTTTCCTTTTGCTCTTAATTTGCATAACCCCAAACTCATATTTTGATTCCCATTACCATGTAGCAAGGAGCAGGCAAGCAGGTGTCGTCAGAGAATCCAGAGCTGCAGTCCATGAAATTTATGTCTGGCTTTTCAGGAAACTCAGATCCTGAGCTCAGTGTTCAGGTCAGTACTGGCTTCTCCAGGCCCTCTGCTCTTGACTGGTCAGAACCAAGACGGTTCAGGTGCTGCTGGGCAGGCACTGTTACAGGTTTGCTGAGAGCTCCGTGAGTCTCTAAGGGTCTTTGATCCAAATATTTGTCCAGCTGGGTGTCACGAGGGAGCTGTGTGACCACACATTCTCCCACATGCATGCTCACAGTTTCTGGTTCAACCAGCTTGGAAAACAAACACAGAAATAGCTCTTGGAACTGCTGCCCCTTGGCTTCTTTGAAGATATTTAGCCCTTGTCTTCATGTCCTCCTGGAACCAACGCAAAAACTTTTGCCACTATTTATATATTGTGAGAAATTCACATTTCTGAGAAGAGCGAGATACATGCTTATCTTTCTTAGCACCAGCGAGCCTTTTCAGATTTGCTGCCCTGCAGTAGTGAAGCACGCTGCTCTCGTGGAATGCTAAAAGGTGTTTGACAAGCTGCACATCAGTTAAGCCCATAATTTTGAACACTCTCTATATTCACCTTTAATGTCAAATCTTTCTGTTATTAAGGGTTAAATATACTTTAATATTAGCTTTTGTATCACATGAGCAAAAAAAGTAAAAACAATGGATCAGATACAGAGCAACACACTAAAGGCAGGATAGGATGCACTGGTGATATTATTTAATATTTATACTATTTGATAACAGCTATTTCCTCCACAGGAAATGTGGATAAGGAGACCAGTGATAACATTCACTGCTCTACAGGAGCAGGCTTTTGGTACAGTTTATAAATCATATTGTGCTGTTTGGGGAGCCCTAAAGGTACTATATTGAAAGCCTATAATGCATCGGAAGCCTTTCAGTTTTATGTATTTAATGCTTCTTCTTGGTCTGCTCTGATGTGGAAAATAGGAAGCACAGACTTACTCATTTTGAGTGTTTTTAGACTGAGATTCTATTGCTAAAGGTACAATTTTATTGTTTTATTTGCAATACAGGACAAATGTGTTCAATGAGATTAAAGTAACAAACAGCCATTCAAACTCAGTGCTCAAAAAATATGGTTCTGTCCCATTAGTTATGGAGGTCACGTTGCTTGTTTCCTGTGTCTTTGCATGTTTTACCCCAGCAAGAGATATGAAAACAAAAGGAAGGGATTAAAAAAAGTGAATAAGAATGGGGGGAAATAATACAGAAAACTGGAACTAACAAACAAAGTTTGCTTCATACTGAATTTGTGCCATTTTAAGATTCAGTTTTTTAACCCATAGTATCGGTCTCTTCAAAGGAGTGAAATACTTTATCTTCTTGACAGAACAAATTGAGTGGAAAATTACATAAACCCTTCAGCAGATGTTCTTTCCCACATTGTTTGGGAATTTATCCCTGTTACACAGTTCTTCTAAGGCCCATGCCAATCTGAATGGGGACATTAGCAAACTTGAAGATATGTTTAGGTGAGCATTATGCAAATATTCTCTTACCATCTCCTTATTATTTTTCGGTGCCAGTCAACTTCACCATGGTATTTTATTTTTCTATCAAGAATATCTCTGTGTAGGTGCTAGACATGTCATATCTCCATTGCAAATCCAATAAATGAGAACCTGCTTTTTTTCACTGAAGCAAAAGCCAAAGTCCAGACCTCTATAAATTCAGTTTGCTATAATGAATGGGTCTTGGAGTCAAAGTTGTCAGGCAACAAACAACAGGAAAAAAATAACCCAATTCAAGTTCCTACCGCCTGCAACATATCTATAGCTGCATAGCATACTAATTTCTGCAAATCAGATAGTATCTTCAAAATTATAATGCACACCAGCAAGTTAAGCATCTGTATAACAATAAGATTTGTCATCCATCATTCAGTGAACAGCATAAGGCAACTTACTGTCATCTAGTGCCAATTGACATCCATCTAAATTGTCTGCCTGTCCATCTGACTCTACACTTTGCTACAATCTTTAATACAACCCTTATTTTTTTTAATTATAATTGCTAATTTTTGATGTTTTACTACAGCACACACAAAGTTTGTGAATGAAAACAAGAGCATTTTATAACTAATGCACAAGGAAAATCTCTTCAATAAATATCCATTATCCCTGTTTATTCTTTAGCAAACATAGTGAATTTCACCAATGAAAGTCCCAGTAGAATAGTGAGAGAGATTTACAGCCCAAGCTGAGGAAGATACATCTGCAGCTGAGAAGTGCATGAAGAGATGCATAGGAATCTGGGGATAAATCATGAATTCCATGCTCTGGGGTGCATTCACAAATAAATTAAAGACTACCTGCAGAGAAAAACGTCTCTGCTGTTTTCCCTGTATTTCCTTGCTCCTAAAAATACATTGAGAACTGGGACAGTGGAAAAAAGAGACTGAAGAATAGTAAAAAGAGATGAACAGTAGTGGAAGTTTTCTCCACTGGGATTAATTAATTAGTCTTCCTTGGCCTAGGAAGAATGGCATAAAGCAGATTCATTGGATCTGAGAATTGGACAGAGCCGGATGTTTTTAAATAGAAGCAGCAATTTACACAGGAGAATACTCAGGAGAAATGTGAATTCCTTTTGTAACAGATAAATGTTGTTTGTGGTGTTTCCAGTAACAGATCTAAAGGAG
The DNA here is from genome assembly GCF_028018845.1 of Melospiza georgiana. Taxonomy (NCBI): domain Eukaryota; kingdom Metazoa; phylum Chordata; class Aves; order Passeriformes; family Passerellidae; genus Melospiza; species Melospiza georgiana. Next base: position 115,083,472 of record NC_080432.1, read on the forward strand.
ATGATTTTGGAAATGAAACATTACTGCAGTGATTGGTGGCTACTCCTGAATGATTCCTGGAGCAGTACCATGGTGAGGTGAGTTTGCCAGCAAAAACTTGGTGCAAAACCTGGCAACACCACTACATGAAAAGGATATTTTCAATAGTATCAGGATGAATCTAGGGAACAATAAATAAATTCCTATTTAATTAACTTTAAACAAGAATAGTTATCATGGTCTTAAACATATTATTAGAGAGAAAAACAGAAGGCATATACTATGTTAAAAGGAAGAGCAAAAGCTAATAAATAAACCATTATATACAGAGATCTCAGACCTCATCTAGTAGTTATTGCTCTAAGTTTTTCCAGCATAACTGTATGGATCATTATTCTCTCCAAGAGCCTAACTATAGGGATCTGTGTTATCAACAGCTCTGTTTTTTACACTGTGGAATCACTTCACAAAGTGATTACAAAGTGTTAACCCATCAGTGGTGAGTCTAATGCAAGAGTTTTCCATTTTCCCATCCCTCTTTCTCCATCATCAGCCCATGCAGACCACAGGCCCCTCTGCTGCTCTGCTGACCTCAGCCAAGAGGTCCTGGAGAAACACTTCTGGATGCTGATGGTACAACCCCTGAATAGTCACAGACCTGGTTGAAATGGTTCATGTGAATGTCAAACCATTTTTAGTAGCCATATACTAGAAGGAATTTCTCACTGACTCCTGATCTGGGCATCCCTCGACCTTAAGACCAAGAGGGTTGAAAATAGTAAGGAGAAATGGTAAGATTTTGCCAAAATCTTCCCAGTCCATAATGCTGAAAAAGCCAAAAAATTAATTTAAAAAGCTATGGTAGAGTTGTGCTAGCATCTCATATGCAACTTAATTAACAGAATGCAACAAGTTGACAGATAAATTTAGATGATGCAGCTCTTTTTTTATTAGCAGAAGTTAATTAGTAAGTATTCCATTTATGGCCCTTGTACTGGGACAAGTAAAAGCTCCAAATTTTCAAAACTGTCCTAAGTTCAAAAGTCAACCACTCAGATATGCAAAAGTATATGTGATTCTTCTTCACTTCCTGCAAAAGTGAAAAAAATCTAGGTAACTTGGTTGCTAAATCCTTTCCTATTTGTACTCTTAAGTTGGATCCACAAAAGCACTTGTGCTGAGTACTGCTCCTTTAGCTTTCCTAATACAGCTGTTTGTCTTCCTCTCTCCCAGCTGAAGAACCAATTCAATTTGATACTGGGGTCAGCATAAAACATATGGAAAGCTTTAGGCTCTTGGGAGACAATGGAGATCATGCCAAGAGATGTCTGCAATAATGGATAGAAGATGCCATGGGAACAGCGTGTCATACATGTATGCTAAGGCTGCAGAAGGTAGCACAACCAGCTTCCATGATTCTGAGATATTTCTGTAAACTTCCCTGTTAAATACAAGAAGAGATGATCATTGATGATTTCCTAATCCTTATACCTTTGATCTAGCCTAGACAGTAGACATGCTCATGTAGCCTTTGTCTGGCCCACCAAGAAAATCCACTGAAATGGATGGCTTCTCCCACAGTAATTTAAAAGTTTTATTATTTTATTATTCAAGACCAAAAGATACCACTTTTGCAGTCTAACTATGGAAGTGGATTTTGACACTGAAATAATTTTATGGACTTAACTCAGAGCATTTTAGTGCATTGCTTGATCCATGACCAAAGATCTGTAAGGAGAATTTATGTTTCTATGCTATGTTATTGTGTTTTTAAGTATGGACACGGAAAGAACAAGATAAACCCCAAGAATGCTACAACAAAAAATAATGTTGGACTTTGGCCTGGAGCTTTTATCCTTTTACTAACACAAAATTTATGTTGAAAAAGCTATCAAAAAAGTAAAAATTCTAGGCCCAGATGGCACTAAATGAAATGTGTACAGGTGAGTTTTGACTAATTATTCAGTGCCTGAAGTAAAAGCAATAAAATTAATAATTACCTGGGTTCTATATTTTGGATACTCAGATGGTATAACTGAACTGTGTGGCTACCAAAGAGATGCCAATTTTAATTTCCTTCCTTCCTTCCTTCCTTCCTTCCTTCCTTCCTTCCTTCCTTCCTTCCTTCCTTCCTTCCTTCCTTCCTTCCTTCCTTCCTTCCTTCCTTCCTTCCTTCCTTCCTTCCTTCCTTCCTTCCTTCCTTCCTTCCTTCCTTCCTTCCTTCCTTCCTTCCTTCCTTCCTTCCGACACTTCCTTCCTTCCTTCCTTCCTTCCTTCCGACACTTCCTTCCTTCCTTCCTTCCTTCCTTCCGCCACTTCCTTCCTTCCTTCCTTCCTTCCGACACTTCCTTCCTTCCTTCCTTCCTTCCGCCACTTCCTTCCTTCCGCCACTTCCTTCCTTCCGACACTTCCTTCCTTCCGACACTTCCTTCCTTCCTTCCTTCCGACACTTCCTTCCTCCCTCTTATTTTTTATTAAAATAGATTTTATTCTAGCCAAAGGGACTATTGATTGTAATGTGAAAATACTCATAGTGGATGAGATTTTCAATCATATGTCCCCTTTAAAATACATTTAGATCTCTTAGAAATCTAAACCTGGCAAGGACAAAATTATTTCAAAATGAGCTCCAGGTCATATAGGTGTGTTTTGAGAATTTTATATTCTACTCAGTATATGCTCTCTATCTGTTCTGTAATAAACACTCAATTTTTTGGCCTGTTTTAATATTCAGCATCCCTGAGGTTAGGAGATTATATGCAAACAATATTAATAGCATAATTCCCCTTCATATTTCCAACACAGCCTGTCAATAAATCAGATTTAAATAACTCCCAGTCCTGTAAAATAAGACATTTGTGAGGTCTCCGTATTATAAAATACTTGTGGAATGCAACAATGGAAATGAGTTTTTGGTGTATAAAAAGAAACAAAAATTCTATCCCCCATAATGTGGGACAAATTAATATTTCAATAAACTTTAATATGGGTTGATAGAGATAGGAACTCAGTAGTATGATTATATGCTCCAATTAATGCATATCCCTAAATAACTTTAGTTTTACCTACTATGAATACTACTTGAACACTCCAGTTTATCTGCCTCTTTGCAGAAGCATCTTTAAATCATCCCTTGACAGCTAATAGTTTGAACTCCCTCTAGACCTCTCTGTAATAAAAAGCAGTAACATCCTGTGGGACATTTGTTTTATCAGCAGCCCTTTAGCTAACACTCAGGATGAAATCCTCCACTGACTCTCTGCTGCAATCATAAGACTTTTTCCAGGCACTGATAGAGGAATAGAACCCTTTCTGGTCAGCACACTGCCTCATTGTCTAGCAGCCCTACAGCTACAACAGCAAGTACAGCTCTGCAGCTCATGCTCAGGCCAGTGACAGCCACTTGGTTTAATCCCCCACCTGATAAACACATCTCTGTTTACCACAGTCCTCTGCACCCAAACAGTAACCTTGGATATTTTCTCTTAGACTTTCAAGGAGGAACCTGCTTTTGTACTCTGCATTCAGCTGTGGGAGTGGTGGGAGTGGGTAGTCCCAAGTTTTGAACCTGTACTCACCATTAGCACCTTCGTTGGTTTTCAGCAAAGTATTTAAATTTCCTGTCTTGGAAAGTTGCCTTTGAGAGACGTTTTTTAGCAGCTGACCAGCTCACTGCAGAAAGAGATACCTTTATTTGTTAATTTTATGTCAATTGGCTTTGATGTTTGAGCTGCTGGAAGGATAAGTGCAACTCAGTTGCTGTGTTCTGCGCAGTAACACTGCTAGATTCAAAAATTTGCATTACAAAACTGCTGCTGCAGCCCTTTTGGGATGATGTTCAGAAGTAGGTTATGCTGAAGAGATATTGGTGGTGAATGTCTGAGATAACCAGCCTGTGTAGTGGATGGCACTGTGTATTAGCTCTTTCAGGACACAGTTCATGATATCCTGAAGTAGGTGTCTGAAACAGGGAAGATAAATTACACCTCTGCTGCGTCTGCAGGGAATCCAGGCTGATTAGTCTAAATGTTGATGTCTCTATTGCAGCTTCATAGAGATAGCAGAGAAGAGTCACACAAAAGGAATGCCTGTACAGGAGTAGTTATGCCATCTCCATTGTAATCCAAACATGCAGAATTGTCTTCTGTTTATGCACCTTTGTCTACATCATGGATGTTAGCATAGTCATTTCACCTGGAAACTGCATTTTTATGCTCCATTTGTTATAACTACCCTGATAAGCATTCAGTGATTTTTGGCCTGGTTTCCTTGTGAGATGTAATCAAAATGGATATTTTTAAAATAAAAGCAGCACTCTTTTTGTGGTTTCAAAATTAGCACATTCCTAGCGTCTGGTGGAAAAAAAAACTATATTAGTCTGCTGAAAAAAGAACATGTTTCTTGGGTTTATAAAGTTGTTGAGAAGAGACAAGAAAAAAAAGAAAAATAAAGAAAAGGAAAAGAAAAGAAAAAGGAACAGAAACAGGAAGAAAGGTGAGAAAAAAGAAAGGAAAAAGGGAAGGGAAGGGAAGGGAAGGGAAGGGAAGGGAAGGGAAGGGAAGGGAAGGGAAGGGAAGGGAAGGGAAGAGGAAGGGAAGGGAAGGGAAGGGAAGGGAAGGGAAGGGAAGGGAAGGGAAGGGAAGGGAAGGGAAGGGAAGGGAAGGGAAGGGAAGGGGAAGGGAAGGAAAAAGGAAAGGAAAAGGAAAGGAAAGGAAAAGGAAAGGAAAGGGAAAAGGAAAGGAAAAAGGAAAGGAAAAGGAAAGGAAAGGAAAGGAAAGGAAAGGAAAGGAAAGGAAAGGG